>NW_008618334.1:0-15575 GCF_000691845.1 Merops nubicus
CCCCAAAGGGAGGGGTGGTGGTTTAGGAAGCAGGGGAGGGCAAGGCGCATGGAGGGCTGCCTCATTGGTGAGCGTGTTTTGGCCCAGCTCCTCTTGGCGGCTTCACAGTCATCTTCCCAGAGGAATAATCAGCTTTAGAGGCAGCCAGCGCTCAAAACTCTCTCTCAAAAAAAGAGGAAAGATGAACAGCTTCAAGCTTGTTAGCACCTCGTCCCTTCCTCCCTTGTAACACTTTTTTAAACCACTTACTAAGTGGTGCACGTTGCTAATGCTGTCCAAAAAGTCACAGGGTGACTTCATGCTGTCCAGCAAGTCAGTGGTCACTGGGCAGTGCAAGTAAAAGCTCAAGGTTTGGGGTTTGTTTTTTCCACAGAATTATGAGTGGCCTGTTTTCTAAGCTGTGATTCTTGACCTCTCTGTCTCTGGTGTTTTGTTCTGTCTGACCCTGCTTTGCTTCCTGGTAGCTGGATGGCAACTGTTAGTGCCTAAACTGCATAATTATGGGGGAAAAAAAAGCCTTAGTTATGAAACCACTGATCTTTCTTGGCAGTTGTTTGCTCAGTTAATATGTTTCTCTATCTGCAGGGCAGAACTTCATGATGTCCTGGAAGAATATAAAGAAGGAGCTGCAAAATTTATAGGTAAAGTGTGTGTGTGTGTTTGCTTGTATGTCTGGAGAGAGAGCACAAGTGGATTCCCCTGGTGTGTTTTTATGCAGGAAGGTAATAGGCTTTCCACATTTAGGCATTTTCTCACTCAAAGGGATATTAAGGGAGGCCTGAAATAGAATGTTGTCACTACTGTAGCCAGAAATCCCTCAAACAGGCTACAAAAATGTGTAGTTTTGTTTTATTTCTCTTTTTCTCCACCCAGCCTTCTCCTTGAGGGTTTCAGCACTGACTGGGACACCCTTAGCCCAAAAGTTGAGGCTAGAACTGAGAGAAGTTTTATTGTTGCCCCAAGTCAGTGCCACAAATGACCCTTGCAAGGTGCAGTTTCTGACTTTTTTTTTGACAATGAGAATTAGAAATTCTGGTGAAAATGGCCTTTCTCCTACAGCTGTTCAGGCAAATTCCCTGACAGTCTGCTCAGGCTGGAGTTTTTGATTGTTGTAAAACAGTTGGTTTCATCTAAAGATTTCCAGCATGGAATCTTCATCCAGTATGAAGAATAAACACTCAAAACACTCCAGGTCAGTCTCAGCTGATGGACAGTTCTGCCTCTGAGCTGCTCCTGTTCTGAGATGTTAGGGGAGGGACCCATGTTGTGCTTGCAGGAGCTAATGCTTGTATCAAAGCTGAGGTATTTTTATGAATGTTTTGTGTGTGCCAGTTGCACATAGATTATGAATGTATAAAATAATGTGTATTATAATATTTTTTAAAAAATGTTTAAGAATTTTTGTCCTATATACAGAAGTTAAGCTTTTAATAGTTTTTTTTATTTTAAAAAAAAACACATCAAAATTTTGGACATGCATTTGATTACATAAGAAAAGTTATGGCTTTTGGATTTATGGATTTCCAAAGGACTTTTGCACCCAACTTTCAGTAAACTTTGACAGCTTTGGGACATATTCCTGCAAGAAAAGTTGAAAATCTCTTTGTCCAACACGCTTGGACACCAGTTTTCTCAGTTTAACCCATTTTAGTGACTATCTCTGAAGAGAAAACTGTCAGTCATTGAGACACCCTGTCCAGCTTTCTGATATTTGAATCCTCCAATCTGCAGGCATGATAAATCTCTCATTTGTGTAGCTGATCTTTCACTACACCTTGTCCTTCCTTAACCCTTCCAAGCAGGAGGTTGTTGCTTAGTTCAGATCGTGTCAAATCTCAGAGGCCTCCAAGTGAGTCAGCTGTTGGGTCTGGTGAATTTTTGTGGCAGGGGTATTAATCAAGAAGAAACATTAAATCTCAAAGGAGCTATGCAGGCTGCAGAACCAAGGGGTGTTATCTGATGGTTTGTCCTGATGTTGGGAAAGCTGAAGGAGAAGTCTGCCTTCTTTGGTGCAGAGAGATCAGATGAACAGCATTTTCTTTGTCAGAATATATGGGTGGGGGAGAATACCTTGTTCCTTTTTGAACATCTTTCCAGTAGCTTTGTTTTGGTCCATGAAACTCCTCTGTGTCTGCTGCTCTGTTCCCAGGTATGCCAGACATGGTGCTGTACTGCTCCCTTCATGACCCAGTCACTCCCTGTCCATCTGGCTACAACACTAACAAGGTAAAGTAGCTGTAAAGACCTGGAAGGGTCCACTTGAAAGTTCCCAAAAGAAACCTGCCAGTTCTCCCCTCATCTGTGTGGGTATGCTTAGGCAGCCACAGGAGTCCTTTACCCTTTGTAGAAAAATCTTTGCACAAAGAGGAGCATCATTTACATGCTCATAGCTCCTACCAAATAAAAATGGACATTTTCTTGACAGTGGGTTCCCTGAACAGTTAAGTGGCAATTCAGATAGAGCTCTGGGTTTTAATAAATACATGTAAATACATGTGTTTTAGCTGTGCAAGCTTGATACCACTGGTCAGCAATAAACACAACAGCCACCTAAGCCTGGGTGTTGCAGGCTTGACTTTTTTGGTGTTTTTTTTTTTAAGCTGGTGAAGATTTTTGTCTTCTTGGTGCAAGGCTTCTGCAGCTGGATCTGTTCTGACAAGTACTTAGGAAAGCTTTTTGAAAGCAATGGGACAGAAAGCCCTGGATTCCCTGCCAGAAAGCCTGGCACAGGCTGGATTGAAATAATCATGGGGTAATGCTTAGTTCTCTAAGCCACATGGCTGTTTTGCTTATTAAAGCAGCTTTTTTTTCCTCAGGAGAGCAGAATGAAGGTAACTAGACTTGATTACACTCTTGTGCCCTTTGGCTGAGACAGTTCTGAGTTTCCTCTGCCTGCCTTCACCAGCTGTTCCTTGATGCTCTCACGTAAGAGGCAGCAGGTACTAACTTGCCAGCAAGCTCCTGCAGAAGAACATAGAGCTGCTGCATTCCAGCTATTCTGCAGGTATTAAATCAGGATCTCTCCCCTCTGCAGTTGCTTTTTTGTTTTTTAAAGGGAAAATTTACAAAATTGTTACTTTGAAGACTTTTCTTTGTTTGTTACTCCAGTTTAGTGAAATTGGCTGATGAGGCCAAAAGTCATCAGGAGAGATGGATGGGTGGACAACAAACCTGTGGTGTATTGGCACAATCTTTTTCTTATTTTATTTTATTTTTTTTAATTTGTGGAGACCAGGCTAAAAAAGAGCTGTTCTGCTCTTGAATTGAATGGTGATTGACCTCTGCTAGGCCAGAGGTGTTCAGGTAACAGAACCTCTCTGTGCAGGTACTTTTGTCCTGCTTTAAAAAAATCTGAAGTCCTGAGGAGGACCTTCCATTTTTGGTGGTTTTCAAACCACCACTGGCTGGGTTTGAAAGCTGTGTATTTCTTTTGCACTTGGTATTTCAGTCCCTTCTTAAGTGAGTGGATCTGGGACCTAAAATAACAGTGGATTCTAAGATTAAAACGCCTAGCAACCATTTTTATTCTTCCCTCTGTGTGTGTGGCTTGTGTATATTTGAATATACATTTATATTTACATGGGTGGGATGAATTTGCAGCTCAGAAGAGGAAATAGCTTCTTTGTTTTGCTTTGTGTGCAGAAAATTAGTGAGCTGCATTTCCCCTTGCAACCTTTGCTGCTCTTCGTGGAATGACAGCATAAGTTTGATGGGAATTAAATCTTCTCTTTCTTCTTTTTATGTTTTTTTTTTTCCTAATTCTGCTAGTTTATGTGGTGATAGCTCAGCTGTTCTGTCTCAGACTTCCAAACACAGGGAGAAGTCACTGTGTTGAGTGTGATGGTTTCACCACAGAGTGTCTCAGAAATCCCAATTCAGTCATTTATCTCCTTTCACTCATGCCAACTGCAACTGTGCTTCTGGAGAAGTATCATCCCAGTCTCTGAGGTTTCACCAGACCAATTCCTTCTCCTTTTGACCCAAGATGTGTTAACCTTTGCAGCTTGTTTCATCACTTTTCTCCCTTGACAGACAGTGTCCCTGTGGGGAAACTCAGGCCGCATGGAGCTGACAGCTTCCAAGTTCATGGACATCCAACGTGCCATCCAGCCAGACTGGTTCCAGTGCCTCTCAGATGGAGACACCATTTCTGGGGAGGCTGGGAGGAAAAGGGCCAAGAAGGCTGTGGATAGGTCCCTTTCCTTCCTGGATGTATGCCTTCAGCTGCTAGAGGAATCACCGGTAAGGTCCCCAGGGGGGCAGGGCTCTAGCACTACAGCAGCTTTTTAGTCTCTGCTGCATTTTGGGCAGTTCCCAGGGTGTGGTGTAGCAGGAAATGGTGGCACCTGTATCTGTCACAGAACACCCAAGTGGCAGTCCTGGGTGAGGTGTAACCAGTAGCACAGTGAGGTTTCCTTCTGCCACTCTCTTTTTTCTCTTTTGCCTCCTGCAGCAAGTTACCCATCTCTACTAGTTGAGGAGAACTTCTTTAATTATTATTATTTTTCCTCCCCTTTTGGACTGCAGTGCATTTCTCCCACTTGTATACATAAGCAAAGTAAGATCTTCTCACTCAGGTTGAGAAAACCCCATCGTTTTGCTCTGAAGTCCACTCAGTTCCAAGTGAGGGAGGACTGGCTAGAATCTGCCAGTGCTAGTCTTTATTTCTTCCAGCACTCTTGAAACTTTCTTCCCTTTTTGTTGAAAAGGGGATGTGCTATCTGAGTCTGTACTACAAAGGAGGATGAGTGACAGGAGCTGGTCCTGGTACCCCCCCTGAAAGGCAAGTTGTTGTGAAATCTGGTGTCAACAGCCAGGATGATGGCCCCTGCTTTGTGTTCTGCACAGGCACCTGTAGTGCTGAGGAGTCATCTGTAAAAATCCATCTACAAAGATGAGCTGTGATAATGGCCTCCTGTAGGGAGGTGGGAAGAATGGCACCAAAATTCTGAGGGAGTTTTAAAGACCAGGAGCAGAATCTTGTTTCTCCTCATGCCATTTCTGCCTTACACTTGGGCTTCACAGTGTTGTGTGTGGAATAGTCTTACAGGGGATGAAATTCTGTGGCTCTGGCAAGTTTCTGGGCCCATGGGGCTTTGGTAGCAGGCATCTGGAGTCTAGGGTCTTGTGTGTCTTTGGTAGAGCATGCTCTAACACTTGTAGCTTTCTCCTGGGCCAGGAACTACAAGGAAGTGTAATGTTTGGGGCAATTGAAGGTGGAGATATCCTGGAAGAGAGGCTCAGATCAGCCAGGGAGACTGCCAAAAGACCTGTGGGTGGCTTTCTGCTAGATGGCTTCCAGGGATCTGCCATGGCCAAGGAGACCAAGTTGAAACTGATAGCTTCTGTCACAGCAGAGCTGCCAGAGGATAAACCAAGGTAAGTTGTGTGGGCAACATCCCAAGAAATCATCTGTCCTGTTGTGAGGAGCATCTACAGTCTGCTGTAGGAAATAATCACTGTGTTGCACAGCTCTGTGTGTGTCAGGCTGCAGTCTTCAACCCTTGTTTCAGTTTTTAGCTGTAGCTGGCTCCAAGCTGTGCTCTTGCTGTGGGTTTGAGTATTCCCCACATTCAGAGAATGGCTGAGATTTTAGTTGAAGTCATCTTTTTTTACATTTTTTTTAATTTTAGAAAAATTACAGGTAGGAGATGTCTGAACTTCCACAAAAATGTCTGCTCATATTTGCTAATGGCCCAGAAGCAGAGAGGTTTCTTAGCTTTGGGTTGAGCTTTTTGGCTTTTGCATGGGTTACATGGCCAAGAGCAGCTGCCACTGAGGTAGAGTGGGTGCTTTTTCCATAATTTCCTGAAGAGAGTGACTCAGGCCCCCTTGTCCTTTAGTCCTGTGCTGCCCTCTGCTAGCTGAACATTGCTCTGACCTCATGGTGTTCAGAAGGAAATTAAATGCACAAGCATGTGTCTGCTGTTGCAGCTTGTTCATGCTCAGCAGTGCCTGGGGTTTGAATTTTCCTGACAATTAGGAAGCTTGCTGTGTTGTTGCCATCCTGTCTGGTTGAGCTACTTAAAAGATCCCCTGGGAGCATTAGAGTCCAATCTGCTCAGCTAACCTCAGTGGCTACCAGGGCATCTGCCTCATCTGTCAAGTAGTTTGCTTGTCTGGTTAAGACAAGTGTTTCTGACCTCTTTCTAGGAGGAAAGCTGGTTAGCCTTAGGGGGGGGTCTTGTAAGGACCTGAAGTGAATTGCAGACAGTTCTGCTTTCCTGAATCATCCTTGCTGTTCTGGAGAAGTTCTACAGCTGTGTTCTACCACAGTACCAAATTCTCTAGGAGACAAAACACTTTCTGTGCTTCACCCAAGGAGGGACTGCTCTTGGTGGGATGGTGACACCATCCTCAGAGTCCTTTCATGTGCCTAAAGGTGCTGAAGTCTCTTGGTAAAATTTATTTTCCTTTCAGGATCCTTTCAAGAACAAATGTTTGTCCTTACCTGTGCAGAGATAAGTTTTAGCCAGGGTTTGGATCATCTATGGAGAGCTACTGGTTGAACTATGGACTGTCATTTTATCCTTGTCATGAGAGCCTGAAACATAAAACACTCACACCATAAACTTCTGCCCTCCTTATCCTGTGCTCATCAATTTAATTGGAGTACTTAGACAAGTGACTAAAAATGGCACCTTGTGACTTCATTTATCAGCCCCTGTGTATTTTCCTAATTACCTGTTTAGATCCTTGCCCTACATTAGCTCCTGCTGCTGTCAGCCCAGCCTTGCACCTGCCGTGGGGAGCAGGCTCCACTCTAGTCTCTGCTGCTTCTCCCACCCTCAGGGAAGCTGCCAGCTAAATTTGGCTGCCAGCAGGATCTCTTACCACTGATGGTGATCCAGCTGGGCCCTTCCTGGCTCTTAATGCCATGGCCCAGGGGATGTTACAGCTCATTTTTTGGGGGGTAAATCATATGAGCAGGTAGAGTGTAAAGAGAAGAGCAAAGCAAGGAACTTTTCCCTTTCTTAACTAACATTTCTCATTAGTGCTTTCTCCTCCAGGCAGTTCTCCAAGTGCTGTATGCTGCCTGTCACCTGAGGGGCTTGTATCTGTGACCAGCCACCTACTGCTGCCTCTGATGCTCTTGGTCAAGGCTTTTTAGCTGTCTCCTAAACCAAGTAAAGGGATCCCTGTGTCTGGGAACTGGTAGTTCCTGGGGGTGCAAATGTGGCTAAGAAGATACTTGTACAGCATAGATGTTGGGTGAATTTTGAATTTAAGTGTATTGGTCTGTGTAAGAAACCAAACCCTCATGGGGTGAGGGTTTGCCATGGTCAGTGAGAGATTATTCCTGTCTTCCAAATGGCAGATAAAGCCAAGCCTGCCATGTACTGGAGGGGATGGAGGTGGGGAAATGGAAGCATGCAGGATTCTGAGTGATGACTCTTGTACCCATTTGCCTTCTCCTTAGCAGTTGCAGGGGTGAGCTGCAGGTGCTGCCCATGTGTCTTTTCCTTCAGGTCCCTGCTTCCTTCTGCTCAGAATACTCTAGATTTGTCTTCTTGTGTGTCTCTTACAGAATCATCCACGGTATAGGCAAACCAGATGAGGTTCTTGAGTGCATTGAAAGGGGAGTGGACATTTTTGAGAGCTTCTTTCCTTTCCAAGTGACAGAGAGAGGCTGTGCCTTGGTCTTCAGTTATGACTGCCATCCAGATGGTGGAGCAACAGGTAGGCTCCTTGATGGTCATCATTTTTACTGTTTCAGCCACTGTTGTGGCAAGCATCATTGGTGCTTTGGAGGAATCTGTTGGGTTTGGGGTTTTTTTTGTTGTTCCTGAAGTACAGTAACCACTGGAAAAACTGAGCTTCCACTGCCTAGTGTTGCTTTTGGATTTGAGGTGTTCTGGTGTGAAACTTGAGGCCTCAATCTGGGATCTGATTAGCCAAAATTTGCTCAAGTACTTCTTAAATGCTTAGTGAGTGGAGGGGGTTTTGTTCAACACTATTGTCAAATTTTCTGTTACCCTTAGCAGTGGAAGCTGGGTCTGTTAAGTGGAGATCTAAGAGACTTGATCTCTGGAATTAACTGAACATGTGTTTGTTTTAATAATAGGTTTTTGAAGCCCCTTCTGTCTAGCTGACAAAAGTTAAGGATCCCTTTTCTCTGAGCAGCTTTCCTCTCTGTCCTTGCATTCAGCTGTTCCCAGTGAAACAAAAAGGAGCTGCTGATACCTCATTACACTGTGAGGTGGGAGCATGTGTGGCACCCATTAAACCATCTATCACATGTCTTTCAAGCAGCTGGTTTGTTTTGGCCTATTAAATGTTTTCAGTACAGAAAATCAGTGTATGTTTTTCCTCCTGGGTAGAACCTAGCAGCTTTTCATGCCTGGATAATTCAAAACCAGCTGAATAGAACAGAACATCTTGTTTCTCTGTGCTTGCTGCTGTTTTTTTTTAACCCCTTCTCTTTGTTGTTCCTTACCTTGTCTCACCTTATTCTTAAATCATAAGATTTTGGGTAAGGACAATGGTTTTGTTCTGTGTCTAACAGTAAATGTGGATGCAAACAGAAATATTTAGTTCCAGATATATCTCCTGCTTAAGAACAAACCTATAGAATTTTGGGGTAGGTTTTTATATTTAAGCTAGACTGCTGAAAATGCAGATACCCAACCCAAATCTGCATTAGTGCTACCAGCCTTTTTTGCTTCTGATTGTTTATTAAAAGAAGAAAGGCATCAAAATCTCTGAGCCCTGATGACAGCATGGAAAGTAGGATGATTGAATGTAAATGAGTTGCCTTTCTCCTCCTAACAAAATCCAATAAAATCAATTTGTTGAGGTGATTGCATTCTGTTCAGCCTGCAGTTCAGCCTGGAAATATTTTTGACATTTTAAGAAGAATTCAGCTCAGTAGAGCAGCAAAAAGTGATGCTGCCATTTCAGCTCTAACTCTTCATTAGGTTTAGTAGATTAGTTTTCACTTGTCTCTTGTGGTTTTGATCATCTAAAATTGGACTTGTGTTAACTAACCTATGACAATTAAAGAAAAATAGTTGTTTAGGAAAGACATGGAAACATGTGGCAGGAGTTTTTATCTGGCAAGAGAGCAGCAGAAATAAGGACTTTAAGGTTGCAACCCTTCCTCTGCCCTTGCTGTCTGTTCATAAAAGGCTGTTGTCTTTGTATTTAAAACAGTTTTAAACCAAAATGGGGCCCAGGACCTGGAGAATAATAGTGCTGAAGAAGACCAGGATAAAATCTCCAAAGTGGACCCAGAAATGACACCGTTTGAGATATTTCTGAAGGACAAAAGGTATTGAAGTTTGTGAGGAGGGTACCTGCAGCTGTATCATTAAATATGGGGCTTTTGTCCTCTGGTTTTGATGGCATGTGGTGGGAGAGTTTGTTGAAGGTGTTGAAGACAGCACTTCTGTACCTTGACTGGGGGGTGCTGGACAAGCCTTCTAGCTTGTTCTCAGGCACCAGCATATGGCTGAAAGGACTGTCTGTTGCCTGACATAAAGCCAGGGGTGTTCTGATCACTTATCCAGTAGCAGGGACCATGTTCCAGCTGAAAGATGGTGGATTCACAAAGGTTATCTGAGGATCATACTGGTCTTCCACATCTAACTTGGGTCACCTTTTAAACCATAGAGAGACTCTGCTTTCTGCCTCAGTCTGGGCAGCTGCAGAGCAGTTCTGGGATTTCTGACTCAAAGCTTTGGGCAGTGTTACTACCTGTCCTTCCTCCTCCTTCCCACAGCTACTCCTGGGCTGTCTGAGCAGACAACTGTGTTGCTTTGCTTGTCCTCTCTCCACCCTGTGAGAATTGTGCATCTCGTGGCCGTGATGAGTGGATCATCCACTAAATCCTTGCTTCTGGGAGTTGCCTCCCTCACAGGCTGTGAGGTGTGTCTTCTGCTGCAGGTTTTCTGTCAGGGAAGGCACTGATAAAGCCTCTCTCTGCTCTTAGCTGTGGGGTAGTCAAATTATCCACAGACCTAGAAGTCCACACATCTTGCAGCAGCTGCATTCAGGCCCTCAGCACTTCAAGACCTGAGACCCTGCAAAAGGACAGTGTAGTAACTGGATGTTTTCTATTGCTGGAATGGGTCTTTTTACCTTTGTTTTTAATCCAACCTTGCCTCCTCCTTAGATACCAGGATGATTTTGGCCCTTTGCTGGAAGGATGCTCCTGTTACTGTTGTCAGAGGCACACCCGTGCCTACGTTCATCACCTCGTCGTGACCAACGAGCTGCTGGCTGGTGTCCTGCTCATGATGCACAACTTCCAGCACTACTTTGGCTTCTTCAGTGCCATACAGAATGCTTTAAAAGACAATAAGCTGGATCAGCTGAAAGAGCTTGTCTTCAGACAGGCACTTCAAGGCCCAGGGAATGCTAAGCCACAGCAGTGAGGATGGAGGAGGTTGTAGGTAATGTCTTTATCTGGTGGGACTGTGTAACCTCAACCTGGCCTTGAAAGCCCTGCCTGAGGAGTTCCAGTCTGACATCAGAGCCAGAAAGAAGGGGAAGTGTTTCATCTGTGTCCTGCTGTAGAGGGATTTTTTTACTCTGTACCCTTTCACCTCCATGGACTAAGATCTCACTCCTGTGCTAACTGGTGGGTAATAAATTCCCAGCTTCCCAACTGTCCTAGCACTGGTCAAGTAGCACACTAGACAAATGTCAGTGTGAGATGGAGCTGTGGAAGAGATGTATCACAGGGAGAAGCACTGAGAAAAGGTTCTCCTGGCTCCTTGGTTATGTCACATTCCTCTTATTCTGTGTTTTTTTTATGCCCCATACTTGGGAATCCTGGATTTTGTTACAAAGCAAGAATAAAAAAAAACTTTATTATTCATTACAGTGGCTCCTTAATGAGTGACAGAGATGATGTACTGCAGAGCTTGAGTCCAGTGCTCAAGATGTCTCCTGAAAACCTGACCTAGCAACCTGATGGAGGGCAGGAACTCATCTAGGAGTTGGATCCTGTTACAGAGCAGGGATCCAAATAATTTGCTTCATAAAAAATGCCATGATAGACCTGGAAGTGTTACTGACACCTGCTCATCCCTCTCCCTGCAAGAACTCCACTGTCTGAATTAAGCTGAAAAAAATACTAGTTAAATTTGCTGGCCTTAAAGCAATGAAGGATTAATCTGCAGTTTTCTCTTCTTCATGTCTTCAATGTTTTAAGATTTTAATGTCTCACATCAGAATGACTTTACCATGGAGTGTAAGCTTTTAGCTTCCCTGTCAGCATTCCATGTGCATCCCTATCTCCTTGGCCAGCTCTACAATGGTGTCAGAGTCCTTCCCATCATTCCAGCCTCACCCCCTGCATTCCACTAACATTTCTGTTCTACAGGATCAGGAAGAAATGGTGCAAAGCCCACTTTACACCTTCAAGTAGAGATTGCAGGGAATAACCAGCTGCAGAAAGTATGTAAAATACAGGACTAACATCCTCACTCCAAGAGGTGCCTTATGATTGTTCATGTTGCAGCACTGGGAAACTGGTTGCCCTGGATATAGAAGGTCTGCCTAGCTTAAAAGACAGGGAATTCTGATGAAACAAAAGCTTATGCCTCTTTTGAGAGGATTTTGAAGGTATTGGGACCTTGCAGTGCTTGTGTCTACAGTGTTTAAGTGTCAATTCACAGCCTTACAGGAGGAGGCACCAACTACTTTAAAACTTCTAATTCCCTGACATTTTCATATCTACATGTGATCACCAAAGTATATATAACCCAGCCCAACACTCAGGCACCAAAATGCTTGTGTCCAAGAGGTCTGTCAGGGATGCTCTGTGAAAAACAACTTTAATGTGTTGTATTTATACAAGCTTTTAATCTGTGTTAATCCTCCTGGTTCACACTGTAACAATTAAGCAACATTTTCCATGCTAACTTAGAATCTTTTTTGATTTCCAAGCAGAGATCTAATTTCTTCAAAAGCAGAATTCTTGCCTTCATATGGGAAAGAGCTCCAGGAAGAAAATGAAACTTTCCTGGAGAAGTGGAAGGTGAATAATGAGTGGAAAACTTTCTAAATTAGCATTACTTGGCACAGGAGACTGCAAAAACATCCTTGGCTGGCATCCATCCCCAAATGGTAGAATAGAAAGAGCAGAATACAAGGGAAAAACTTCCTCTTTTTCTCTGTGTTGGTCTTGGTGTGTTAGAAAGACAAATCCTTGAACATTTTTTTCCCCTTGGCAACTTTGAGTGTAACTTTCCCCTTGATAAAGAAAAATCTTGCCTGCTGTTCTGTTCTGATGAGAATAACTGCAGGGCCATGAGTTAAATGCCAAGCCCTGTGCTTTTCTGACCACTTTGTATTCTGCTCAGTAACTTGGGCCTTTCAGAGCTATTTTAATATTGCAGACCCCTCAGCAGTTTCAAAGGTTATGCTTTAAAGTGTGTTCAGGGGGAAAAAAAACCCAAAAATTCAGACTGGTCTGTCACAAAAATATTTTCTCCTTTCCTTCCTCATTTCTTTTCCCACACATTCACCCATCCCATCCTCTAAATTACTAGGACATGGTGTCCATGGCAGGTTGTGTCAAACCTCATCTGACACTTTCTAGGTGCTTTTCTGTGGCTCTACAGAGATGTAGGAGCTGCCTGAGACTGGAAGTGTTCCAGCAGGGTGTTCAATTTGTTTTGACAGCTCTTAGATCCAGAGGCCTTTCAGATCATAGAGATTTTATGCACAGAAAAATCAGTTCCAAGTATATTTCAGAGGTGCTTTTAAGTGTTTGGTGACTATTTTTTTTCTTCCTGAACTCTGCTGATTTTTGATTCATAAGTTGGCAGACAAAGGGCCCCAGTAAAATGGTTTAAAACTTCCTCTTGATAATTTTAGAGGTTTTCCTCTGTCATATGGAAGGCTTGCACAAAATAGATGATGGTGCAAGCCACTTTTGTGGTCTTATTTATAGTCCTCTGGGGTCTTCTACATCACTAATAAACACAGTAGTGAACTGCACTAACCCTGAAACAAATCTCATGTGTTGTATTTATACAACATCTCAAAAACTTGAGAGAAAACCTGCTCTGGTTGTGTGTCTGAACACCTGGCAGAGCTCTTTGAGAAGCAGGTTTCAATGAGAAGGGGTTACCTGCTTAGCCAGGGTTATTTCAGACTTTCAGCCTGAAAATACCCAGTGGGGACAGGGCTGTGTGTAAAGAAATTCTGACTGGAGCCATCTGGATCTGCCAGACAGTGCAGCCCAGGCAGGGGCTATGGTTCATGCCTGCAGCTCTACAGGACAAGGTGTATCTCCTGTCTGTAGCTGCAGAGCAGATTATTGGTCAAAAAAAGATCTAAAAATGAAATCTCTTGGATGTAATAGCCTAGCACAGATTTTCCCAAAAGAAAGGAAGGGTTTCAAGGTCCTTAGCCAGAGGGTGGCAGAAAGAAATGTGAGGTCCCTTAGGAAGTGTAGTAGCCTCCAACAAGGAAAACATCCTTTTATGGCTTCTTCTCTGCTTTACAATATAAAATTTAATCAAAAACCTGTTGATTTCAGCTCTGGATGGCTTCAGTTTGGTGCCTGGTACCACTGAAGGCTTTAGTAACTTGGGTAACCTGTGATTTTGCTGCTCCTCACTTCTAGCAGGAATCACCTTGGGGATCACTGCTTGAAAACCAGATTTGAATTCAAATAAGACCAGTCTGAACATGACACCTGAAAGATGCTGGGCCAGGGCTTGAAATGGACCTAGGCACCCTCTGAAAGATCTTTGTTTCCACCTTTCTGGCAGCAACCCACATTGGTCCCTGGTGATCTGTGTTATGAAGGATCTTACTGGGAATCCCTTGAGCAGCTATCTGTCCACAGGCTGATTTATTTAATACCCTCCATATCCTATGTGCTGAGTGCCTCCTGTGCTGCCCAGCACCTTGGAGCAGATGGAGTAGCACCACCCACAGCTGAATTTTCAGAATTCACCTGCTGGAAGCTCTTGGGGCAGCTGCTGAGTTCTTTCCCAGTTGCATGTAAAATGCAAGTAATAACAAAAACCTCTTGTGAGTGGATGATTTTGTACAGAGGAAAATGTTAACAGGGCTTACAGGTGTGAAAAGGCTTCTGGAAGAGCCACATTCACCACAGAGGGACCAAAACTTCCACTCACATCCATGTTTTATTGGAGTGATGCTGTTACAGTGCATTCCCAGTTTCACATAAAACAAAAACCTCTTGTGGGTGTCCAGGTGATCATTTTGTACAAGGGAAAAGGTTAATGGGGTTTACAGGTGTGAAAAGGCTTCTGGAAGAGCCACATTCACCACAGAGGGACCAAAACTTCCACTCACATCCATGTTTTATTGGAGTGATGCTGTTACAGTGCAGTATGAGGGGCACCTCCCCAGACAAGACAACACACACTGTCCCCGAGCACCTCTTCCCAAAACCCAGCCACACCAAAGCCCTGCTGCGTGCTCCAGAGGTGGAAGACAATACTTTTGGCTTTATGTTAGGAAAGAGAGGAAGCCTTTCCTGGTTGGAGGAGCTGTGGCACAGACACACACAGTTACACCTAAAGCTGTCGAGCAAGCAGGGCTGAGGGCACAGCTCAGCCTGGTTTGGGGAGGGAGAGCTGGAGCCTCTCATCCAGTGCAGTGAGGGAGGGAGATGAGAGTCCTGTGTTGAGCCTGTCCCAGGCCAGGTTTGTCTGGGTAAGGAGGACATTAGAGTGAGACCCACCTACATGGCATTCCCTGGTGTTGCCATCCAGGAACTCCTGGAGATGGCTTTGTGAAACACTGCCAGCAAAATGAGCCCGTGGCAGGGCTGTATTTGGCCAGCTCCTGGAAGCTGGGATGTACAGATACCCCATGAGCTGACAGGTATTTTGGCTAGGAAAGTCCTGGCTCTGATCCCTTCTTGCTGGGAGGGATGCTGCTGAAGTGGCTCTCCCCAGGGCATGGGCTGTAACAGGACAAACCCTTCATCCAGCAGTGCTCCCGATGAGGAGAGGAGCACAGATGGGGATTGGTTCTCAACAGACCACCACCAAACTTTGAGACAGGGTGCAAGCAGCCTGACCCAGCTGAAAAAAACAGGCTTGAAGCTATTGCAGGCGTGGCTGGAGCTGTCCTAGGCCTCGTTCATCATTTGGTGGCTCCAGGAGATGACTGAATGTGTGGTAGTTAAGTGGTGGTGAATCCATTGGTGGTCCTGGGGTTTGGGAGAGAAGGGGGACAGTGATAGTGCTGCACTTCTCATGAGAGCTGCCCTCCCAGCCACCTCTCTGCCTTGCAAGGAGCAATAAAACACGAGCTGGCAGCACAGGTTAAAAGTGACATTGGCAACTGGGGCAATTTTCTCAAGCACTGAGACCAACTTGGTTTTTTGGGCAAACCTTTCGATGGTTTGACAGCGAGGTCATCGTTTCTCCATCAGCACTCTAGCTTTTGGCTTCCTTGCCAAATTTTTGCTCTTGACTCTTGATTGATCAGGATCAAAGAGGTCATTTTCTGCCTTCTGATTAGTCCTGGGCGTGAGCTGAGTGTCTTCTGCAGGCTGGGGCTCCAGCAATGGGAGGCTCTTCCACTGCATGCAGAGGGAAGGAAGGGGCCCATCCCTCAGCCGGGCCCCTCACTCA
>NW_008618334.1:15650-28611 GCF_000691845.1 Merops nubicus
TCCTCCAGCCTCTCCCATCCCTCAGCAGGTCCCATCCCTCAGCATGTCCCAGCCCTCAGCAGGTCCCATCCCTCAGCAAGTCCCATCCCTCAGCAGGTCCCATCCCTCAGCAGGTCCCAGCCCCAGCCCGTGCTCAGCAGCAGAGGATCTTGAGGAAGGCTCTGCGGAAGTCGGTGTTGAAGGTGGTGTAGATGATGGGGTTGAGGGCACTGTTCATGTAGCCAAGCCAGGTGCTGGCACTGTAGAGCCCTGGGGGCACGTGGCAGGACAGACAGTGGGCGTTGAGGATGTGGATCAAGAAGAAGGGCAGCCAGCAGACTATGAAAGCTCCTGGGTTTAGAGAGAGGGAGAAAACAATCCATGACTTCAAAGAATCAACTGCTTGGAGAGGGGTCTGCATCTGTGCCCTCTCCTGCCATCCTCTGGCTATTCCCATGTGTGTGTCTGCTTTTGGGAGACACAGAAGGTGATGTTTCTTCCTGACACAGGACTTGGCAAGGGCTTAGGCTCCTTGTGAGCAGCTAAGTGGTTGGATGGGACTTCAGAAGTGGCCACAGCTTAGAGGCAAGGACTGCTGCCTTAATTAGTTATGATGAGGGCTGCATTATTTCCCTGCTACTGCTGAGCTCATGAGGGGAAGCAATGTATCTGGTGACCATGGCAGGTGACTGGGGCACCAGTCTCCTGCCTTCTCTATCCATCTCTATGGTCTGGTTCCTCTGCTGCTCCTTCCTTCAACTTCTTTTTCTGTAATTTCTCTTCTGGACCTAAGAGAGGTCCAGAACTGGTCCAGCTTTATAGTAATAAAATAAAGGAAAGGTGAAGGTGTTGGCTGTTGCTCCCTCTGGCAGGGCTTGTTGGCCATTGATTTAAAACAAAAGGGTAACACAGCATAGCAAATAAAACACTAAAATACTTGGCTCTCAACATTTGAGAGCATTACCCCAGATCCCTGGATGTCCCACCATTGTTTCTGCTGTTTGTGAACAGTGACAGCTGAAGTCTGAGCCTTGTTTTCTTGTTTTCAATCCTGACACTGTGTTGGGAGATTCCTTGTTTTTGCAAGTCCCAGACTGTGGAATCCTGACTTACAGAGACAGGAAGGCAAAGCTGGCAGTGGGCAGATTCAGGCTGGATGTGAGGAAGAAGTTCTTCCCCAGGAGAGTGGGGAGACCCTGGAATGGGTTGCCCAGGGAGGTGGTTGAGGCCCCATCCCTGGGGGTCTTTAAGGCCAGGCTGGAGGAGGCTCTGGGCAGCCTGATCTAGTGGGAGGTGTCCCTGCTCATGGCAGAGGGGTTGGAACTGGGGGATCCTTGTGGTCCCCTCCAACCCTGACAGATTCTGGTCTGTTTTAGCAGAGGACTTTAGAGCCCTCATGGCTCAATGGTTGGACTTGATGATCTTGGAGGTCCCTTCCAACCTAAAGGATTCTATGATTCTATGTGTTGACACACAAGAACAAGGTCCAATGGGGACACCAAGGTGGGTAGAGAATTCACAGAAGTCTCTCTCAAACAGCAAATGTTTATAGTTGGTGGATTCTGTTGGCTGCTCACCTGGAGAAGTAGGTAAACATGGGCAAACTTTCTCACAACAGCTCTGAGCTGTGCCAGGGCTGACAGAGCATGGACAATAATTACTGTCCAATCAGTAGCTCAGCTTGGGTGTGTGAACACCCAAGCTCAGGGGCTGTCTCTTGTCTGCTAGAAAAGCTGTAACACTTTGCAATAAAGGGATTTGACTGCAGCCCCCTTGGAGTGTGCATCTCTTCTCTCCAGAGCTCCTTCCCAACACCAAACCATCATCCCTACGGTGGCTCCCACTTACCCAGGACAATAGCCAGCATCTGGGTGGCCTTCCTCTCCCTCAGCTGGACCAGCCGGGGCTGCTGGTGGGCAACCTTCAAAGAGCTGATGGTCTTCCCATCGCTGAGCCTCTGCACCTCCAGTGCTGGCCTGGTGCTCCTCCTCCTCTCTTCCAGCCTGCTGTGTGCTTTGGGGAGGGGTGGCTGGTGGCAGAAGCTGCAGTACTGCTGCAGGCTGAAGGCAGCCAGCAGCTTCCTTTTGGTAGACATCTCCTGGCCTGAGCATCTGAGTGGGAGGCAAGGGGAAAAGGTGCCTTGGCATCTGTTTGGCAAAGCTCTTCTCTCCGTGTGTTCCTGCAAAAGAGGATGCCACAGAAGAACTGGGAACCATCCAAACCATCCATTGGGTCAAAGGATGATGAGGAAAGTTGTAGGTAAGAGTCATCTTTAGCCCCTCTTGCTTCTTAGGCTTGCACTGTATCACCAAATCCTCTGGACTGACCTTGGCTTATCAGAGGGATGAACCAGCACCAGACAACTCTCTGCCTCCACCCCACTGAGGAGAAGCATGAGAACAAGAGCTGAAACTCTTGTTCTGCTAAACTTTCACTTGTATTTTTGGATGGGCCCTGCTCCCTTCCCCACCCTTATGAAATGTAGCTTCACTGGGAGCAAATGGGCAAACCAAGCAGCTATGTGTAACCAGGCAGCATCTTTCAAACCATCGTGCTGGTTCCCATGGTTGCAGATATTCCATCTAGAAAGGTCAGTGGAAGGAATGCTGCATGCACCACGAGCATTTTGACCTCTGAGTCTGGCAGACAAAGAGTTTGTTTGGTTTATTTTTTTTTTGAGTAATGTAGGTTAAAGCCTGTGAAGCCCTGCAAGAGAAGCTTCATAGCACAAAAAATCAATAAATGAAGAAATTATAGACTTCTGCATGGATGAGATGAAATATGGAGGTAGGCTGTGCTCTGTTCTGGATGGCACAGGGAGGATCCTCTTTCTAGAGGGATGAAAAGGACACATCTGGAGGCTCTGTGACTCCAACATGCTGTATGAGGGAGGGGTGGGATGAAAACGTGCCACGTCCCTTCGTTATGCTTTCCATTCTGTGCTTGGAGAGGAGGAGAAGGGATGATGCATGGCCTGGCCTTTGTGACAGGACCTGCTGTGTTCCCGTGGCTCTTACTTTGGGTGTGGGGCTGGGGCTGGGGCTGGTGCTGTGGCTGCCCTGCCGGGTGAGGGTTCGCTTCCTTTGCCTCTGTCTTAGCACCAGGTAAATCCGCACGTAGAGCAGCAGGGTCACCATGAAGGGGAGGTAGAAGGACACCAAAGAGGAGTAGATGATGAAACTAGGGTTGGATATGGAGCAGACACTGGGATCCACTGGGGAGGAGAAGAGAGAGAGAGAGAGAGGAGTGGCTGAGCTGCTTTGGTTTAGTACATGGAGGCTCTGGTGCGTTGGCAAAGCAAGTCAAAAGGTGGCTGGGGAGCAAAGGCAGCTGAAGGAGGCCAAGTATCTCCAGTTTCTGTTGTAAATTATACTGGGACCTACCCCCCATCTAACTGCTGCTTAAAGTGGACTCTACCTAGGGCCATCTAGCACAGCCCAGCATGCATCAGCCTATTTTCTGCCCAACAGCTCTGCCCTCTTCTCCCGTGCCTGTTCCCACCCTTTCTCACAGGATCTTCTCTCCTGTTCCCCTGACAGCCTCTGAGCTGTCTAGATGCCAAGATGTGCCTTCACCCCCAGCTGTCTGGACCAGGCAGGGGTGGGCAGCACCCCCTGTGCTAGTCTCCCCTCAAGCATTGCAGAGAGGATGGGTTGGGAGCAGAGGACTTGTGCCTGTGGCCTGTGCCTGTGGCCCTTCAGGGAGAATGGGCTGCCCTGGGTGAGAGGAAGGAGACAAACCAACCTGCTTCCAAGCAGGAGGCTAAATTATTGGCTTTTCTCAGGGGATTAGGTGAGGAAGCAGGCAGCCAGCTGAATGGGAATGAGGCTCCTCACCAGCAGTGCCAATGTGCAATCCTTGCTGTTGGGAATCCTGTGTCAGATCTGAAGCTGTGTGTCTGGACGTGCTGATGTCACCAGGATGCAGGGAGTCTGATGTGTGTGTTAGACACACTGCAGTGTCTGGAGACTTGCTCTGTGCACCCAGAGTGGTTGTTTTGGGGGGGATCTGTGGACCTGGACACTTTGATGGACATTGATTTGGCAGTAAGGTCTGTTCTCAGAGCAATAGTCAGTGTCTGCCTGAGCAAATGGCAGGTTTATAAGCACATCTGTTCTCCAGCACTGGGGATTTTTCACATCCTTTGTAGCGTGCTCACCAGTTCCCTAAAATTTCCTGTAACTCAGAAAGTCTGCAGGAGCCTCAGAGGTTCAAAGACCTCACCATACCCAGGGCAGCTCCATCTCCAACCCCTCCCTGCATGCTGTTGAGGTATCACCTACCTGTAGTGTTGAAGCCAAAGAGGAGAGGGCACGACACTGCGAACGCCAGCATCCAGACTGTCACAATCATGAGAGACACCCTCCTGCAGGAGCTCTGCCCAGTGCTGTACTGGTACTGAACTGGTCTCACCACTGCAGTGTATCTGCAGAGCAAACCAGCTCCAGAAGGAGGAGAGGTAAGAATGGAGGGAGGAAAAGGACCAGGTTTGAAAAGGAGACATGAAAGCCGTGTAGTGATGGTGAATGTGGTGAAGAAATGGAAGAGGAAAGAAGATCAGATGATGGGATCAGCAATTTGTGGAAATGGAAAGTGGGGCATTGAGGGAAGGAACAGAGGAAATCAGAGTTAGTTGGCAGCACTGCAGAAAAACACATTGAGAGCTGCTTCATACGATTACCCCTGAACCACAGAGGTACAGCATGCAGGGATTGCCCTTTCCCCAGTCCTTGGTCCACGTGTGCCAAGGTCTTGGCTCCCAGCCCTCAGCATTGCTTAAAATAGGCTCTGTTTTAAGAAGCAGAAAACCAGGGCAGGGCTGAAGATTGCACAGCAACCATCTTCACCTCTCCCTGTGTATAGGGCAGGGTTCCCTTGATTAAACTTCATGAGTGAGGTCGCCAGAAGGAGAAACTCTCTTTGAGACTCAATGGGAATTAGGTGACCAATTCTGGTTCCTTCAGGAAGCATGAGGATGTGGTGGACTAGCTCCTGCTGAGGATTGGTTGGTTGTGCCCCTCTGCCCTCTAAGTGCAGATGTCTTCTAGCTCGTGGTGGGCAGTGCCACTGTTAATAGCAGCAGTGGGAGACTGGCAGGGACTTTCTGCTCCTGAAGACACCAAAGCTGCCTGGACAAACCCTCCCTCCTTGTCCCTCCCATGCCAGGGTACAGGGCTGATGTTCCTCTCCAGATTCTCCCCCTGGGTGCTGTTTGCTCTCACCTGTCAATGCTGATGGCACAGAGGTTTAAAATGCTGGCTGTGCACATCATCACATCCATGGTGACGAAGATATCGCAACAGACTCGACTGAAAGTCCAGACTCCTCCCGTCACCTGCACCAGCAACCACAAAACTGTCAGCCTTCTTCTGCACCAAACCCTGGCCAGTCACATACAAGGAGGTGTTCTCCTCCAAATATCTCAACAACTGGATAAGCTCAAGTCCATTGTGATGTGCTAGAGGGAAACTGAGGCACCGTATCGTGTGCAAGGGCCACGGAGAAGGGGCCACACCTTGGGTTTCAAGGACTAAAGGATGGAAATTTTGCACTTTTTCCTCTGGAAAATTGCACTTTTCCAGAGGGGGGCATGGTGAAGAAATAGCAGCTCTTCTGTCCCTTGAAGCCTAGCGTGGTAAATTGATTTGAATTTGATATCCCTGGATATATCCTTTGATTAAGGATTATCTGAGAAAATCTAAGGGCTGAAAGCGTTTCTCAGCTTAGCTGCTGGAATTCTCTTGCAGGCAGTGAGCTGGAAAAGTGCTGCAAATTTTATGCATTTATGTATGAAGCAGAGACCTGAGACCCGAGGCTTCTCTAAAACCTTGTTTGGATTCTGATTTCAGTTACAGATTCTGATCACTAGACCTGAGTGAGTGGCCTCTCTGCTTCCATCTCCACTGCATCTGGAGTGCTGCATCGAGTTTTGGTGCCCCAGCAGAGGAAAAATATTGATAAATGGGAGCAAGTCCAGCAGAGGGCCACCAAGACAGTCCCTGGGGGCTGGAACACTTGTCCTGGGAGGAGCAGCTTTGGGAATAAAGTTTGTTCAGCTTGGAGAAGAGGTGGCTTTGAGGGGGACCTAGCTGCAGTCCCTAGTGCCACTAGTCCACTAGTGCCTAGTGGGAGGTTATGAAGAAAGTTGGAGCCATGTTCCTAAGAAGATAAAGTCATTTTTTTTGCAGCAGCAGTGTGTGGTGGGAGGATGAAAGACAACAGGCATTTGAAGATAAACTTTCTGACCATGAGGACAGTGAAGCAGTGGTGCCAGTTGCTTGATAAGTCTTTGCAGGCTCCATCCTTGGAGCTTTTCAAGACCCACTCCGAACCACCTGCAGTCCCCTAGTGCCTAGTGGGAGGTTATCAAGAAAATAAAGCCATTTTTTTTGCAGCAGTGTGTGTTGGGAGGATGAAAGACAACAGGCATATGTTAAAAGAAGAAGGGTGCACACTGGTTATGAAGATAAACTTTCTGACCATGAGGACAGTGAAGCAGTGGTGCCAGTTGCTTGATAAGTCTGTGCAGGCTCCATCCTTGGAGCTTTTCAAGACCCACTCCGAACCACCCGTGCCAGATCAGGCTGGAGAGGATGCCACAAAGAACCTTGTCTTCTAAGACAGGGGGTCAACCCTGCAGCAAGTGTCCGTGCCCAGGAAGGACACAGCTCCCTGCAGCAAGACACAATTCCCCCTGTGTGAGTTGTTTCAGCAATAACCCTGAGGAATTGAGATGGGTTTGACTGTGCCAGTGTTCCCACACGTGGGCACAGAAACTCACTGAGGTGAGATGTGTCTTTAGGGTGTTCTCTGCTGGACCCAGCTGCTGGGTGTCAGAAGTCAGGTACTGAAGGAAGCTGTCTCCTCTTAGGTGTCCTGACTCTGAATAAAAGCATGGGACAGAAAGGGGAATAGGCTTCCAAAATGCACTAGTGACCTGTGCTTTCACCTGCACTTCTCTGATACCTGGGGGACTCTGTTTTGTTTTAAAAAAAAAGCAAGCAAAGGAAAACCAAACCCCAACCAAACCCTGAGAGCTTTTCTGCACAATTAGGTGGCCTACAAGACACTCAAACTGAAGGCTGTGACCCTGAAATTTGGGACTTTAATAGGTAAATTGTTTTCAAAGAGTTTCCACACCGTTTTTGCTTTAGCTGCAGATTTTGAGATCTGCTCGACCACCTCAAAACATTTTAAAAATGTATAAATGCTAGAAACCTTTGGAGTTAGGACCCAGAAAGAGGTGTTGCTGTCTTCTGAGGCAAAATGCAATGCAGAGTCTGGGTGATCTGTGGAGCCTGGAGAATATTTCACCAGGAGCTGGTGCCAGATGTTCACATAAAAGCCAGCTGCTGCTAGCCCAGCAGATGTGAAGCACTTCACTGAAGGAGTTTCCAAGGTCCTGAGTGCATTCAAATGCTAAGCCCAGGAATATGAACCATGAAAACTAAAGAAACTGGTGGTGGAATGAAGTGAACCCTCTCGGGATGACTCATTCAGATCACCCCACATGAATACTAAGTTGTAGCTTGTCTTAAGGTGATTCTTGACCTATCAAATATTTGGGCTTAAAACCTATTCTCACTTCCATCAGCTGCTGCTTCTAAAACGTGGAGCAGCTCTGCTGAAGTAGTTAATATTTACCAGGAGGATATGCAAACCTAGAATTTATTCCAGAGTTTAACAATGAAGCAAAGAGCCCTTTTAAAGAGGCCTCGTTCATAATTTTTCAAATCCTCTTTCTGCTCTCCCTTGTCTGGCTCTGCTCCTCTCCTCTTTGACACCACAGCTAGAACATGCTAGTGGCATTTCTGCTTCTCATGTGCTGGCAGGGTACCTGCCCTTTATCCCTCTGGTGCCTTTTGTCCAGGAATCTCAAAGCACATCACAGGTCTTAATTGAATGAGCCCTTCACATCTGCCTGGGTGAGGTGGATGGTGGGTGGTTGTTCTTTTACAGCTGATGAGAACAGACCAGAGAGATGAGTTGACACAATCTCTCATTACCACTCAGTGCCTGTGGAGCAGAAGTGGGAATAGAGTCCAGGATGAAATCCTGGCTCTGTCAAAGACAATGCTAAAGCTCCCTATGGACTATTCAGGTCAGATTCTCACCTCATCTTTCTTGATGACCAGTCTGCTTTACCCACAAAATTGCAATATTATTATTTTTAACTTTCCAGTCCTATGGAAAATCTTCTAGCTCTTTTTTTTCCCCATCATTATGCATCCATCTGAGCTCAAAGAGCAGTTGTAGGGCTCACAGCTCCTGGGTGAGAGCCACAGAAGAGGAGACAGGGTTATTCTCACATGCTCTGAACAGAGCTAGGACTGCACCTCAGTGAAAATCATCTCCTGAAGCTTTTTGCCCTTTGGAGGTAGAACTGGATGTTGTAAGAAGACTGAAAAGGATGCTCCAAGTGTCCTCCTCCTTTTATACAATGACAATAAGGCACAGTGGTATTTAATACAACCAAACTCCAGTGGGCAGGATACCATTGTCTTGGAAACCTTGGTGAGAGCTTCACTAGGTGCACCAGCCACAGCATCAGAGGTCAGTAAGGAACAGGAGTAGCAGTATTGCTATATTAGACCCACCCATTGACCCCAGAAGATTGCTAGATACAGTGCTGAGTAGCATTTTTGTGTCAGAAACTTAGGTGGAGATGAGGATTTTGAGGTGATAAAGTCTTCCTATTGTTGCTCTGCTTTGCCTCCCCAAAAGACCTCTCAAAAAAGAGGCAGTTCTGCTCTGTGTGACTGATAAAATGAAAAATTTCATGGAGAAGATCCACCAGGCCACAGATGGCACTAAAAATCAAATGTAAGGCACAAAGTTAATAAGTGACATTTAAATCTGAGCTATTCATCCACCTTTACCTTCTCCATCAGTAATGGGCAGGTCTCAGGTGTCTGGTTTGGCCAACACTCAGGAGATGAATGGGTGCTGTACACAGTTTTGGGGACTGCATGATTTCTTGGCCATTTCCAGCCCTTTAGTGTCCTGAAGCAGGATGTTGTTCCTGCTTCATTGGTAGCATCACTGGCCCATCAACAGCAGCAAATACTTCAACGACTTTGGGCCTTTTTGGACTGCTTTTAGGACTTTTGCTGAAGTCCTACAGCCTAGTTCTCTAGGAGATACTGCTCAATGCCAGGAGTGGTAGTTTGGATTTGGAGTGTGGGTGGGTTCTTCTCCCTGTTTTTTTTTTAGTTGAAATCAAATGGCAGAGTCTAATTCTGTCTTGCTGGGATGGTTTCCCCCCCAACACACTTATTCCTTGCTTTTTCATCACTCAGTGTCACACAGCTCAGCTGTACACATCCTGCAGGCCAGCTCCAGGACCTCTCCACCCAGATCCATCCAAATGTTGCTACTCATTTTGCTAGACAGACACTTACACATCCAGTATCATGGTGCTCTCTTTGTACTTTCACTCCACAGCAGTGCTATAAATAAATGATTAACCATCAATGCCCTTGTTAATAATGCTTCTACACAGAGCAAACCCTTAATTTCTCTTAATTACTTTGAGACTGGGCACCCTTTGGGAGGGTGGCTAGTGCTGACACGAGGGAAGTGCCTAGGCTGGGTGCCAAAGCTTAGAGCTGTGCTGTGTATTCAACAAATTCTGGAGGCAGAGGAGGGCTGCAGGACACTGCCAGTCCCCTGCCACTGGATCAAGTCTCCTCATACCCACGTTGCAGGTCTGGCATTTGCTGGAGTGGTGCTGTCTTGTCCTGCTTTCTGCTGTGCAGTCCATATACACAGGTCAAAGCTCTCTCTCTGCTTCTGCTTTGTTTTGGGGGAGAGAGGTTAGCCAAAGGTGGGCAGCTGCCAACAGAATATTCACCCTACCCTTCAGCCTGATCCTGGCTTGCCCCTTACAGAAAGAGCATGAGGCTTCAGCGAGATCCTGGCTCAGAGGCTTGTTCTGTCTCTGTTAGCATGAGAACAGGGCACTGGGGCTCAGCTGAAACCTTCCAGCTTAGAGGTGGACACTCTCAAGTTTCTAGACCTACCAGTCTCTGTGAATTATTGTAAAAACGTTGGAATGAAGAGATAAAACCCTCAGCTGCAGCATGGATCGAGTTTAATAAAAATATTTGCCCCAGAACTGGCTTCAGTACTGCAGGATTTTGCCACAGTGTGAGGGGATTTCATGGCCATCTTTGCTGCCCTGTATCTGATGGTGTGGCTCCTACTGCACGGTCATGCCAGTGCAGTTTTACACTGGCCCATGTGCAAAGATCAGGAAAATGGAGAATAAGACCCTGAGGGCTGGATGAGTCCTTTGAAGTTATTATGAAAATGCTTTCGTGACTTAAAGAGATTTTGGAGCATGTTCTTCAGCTTCATCTCTTCATCAGCCTGCTTGGGGAATGTTGCTTAAAGCTGACTTAACATCATGGACATTAAGGCTGTTAAACTCTGCAGGAGGAAAGGATTTGACTGCTCTCACTTGTTTTCTGGCCAGCAGGAGCAGGGGTTGATCTGGGCTCTGAGTTCCCATGAGGTATTTCCACCGCATTGCCTCCTCCACCATCCCTGAATCATCGTGGTGCTGACCCTTCTGGCTGATGGAGTGAGCCCATCAGGACCCACCACCTACACCACTGGCTGTAGCCCAGCTGCCATTCAAGCTCAAAGAGGATGTGCTATGCCAGGAAGAGCAAGGCTTAGAGTGTCTGCTGATCAGTGGGACCATTTGTCCAGGATGCATCCAGCCTATGAGGGCCACCAGTGTGACATTGTGGGTTGCCACCTACCCTACAAGTACCCCAGAGCTAGCTGGAGGGTTAAAATGTGAATGGACTTGAATCCTGAGAGCATGCACTGATGCTGATGAGCTCTATCATGGCCCAGCTCTGCTAATCTCTCCTCAGACGTACTCACCTCCAGGTACACCACCCAGGGCATCACCAAAGTAGCCAGCAGCAGATCTGCCACCGCCAGGCTCACCACCAGGTAGTTTGTTGTGGTTTGCAAGGTGCGTTCCCTCAGCACAGCTAAGCAGACCAGCACGTTCCCAAAGATGATGGCCAAAATCAAGATGCAGTAGCAGAGGGCGTAGTAGGTGTGTGAGGGTGGCAGGTCAGTCTCCGTAGCGTTGTCTGCCCCACAGGGGATGGGGCTGGTGGTGTTATGATGGCTGCTGGTTCTTGAGAAGAGGGCCATGGGCTCCTGCAGAGAGAAAGAGATGACTGAACATCAGAGCTCTGCAATCATCGTGGAGAGCAGTACCTTTTGTGGACACTGTAATTTTTGTATTCCTTCATGAATGCTACTTCAAGCCCATTATAGCAGTCTTTTATATATAAAAGACTCATAAAAAAAAGAGCATCTGCTCATCTATAAAGGCAGAACACTGCTTAAAGTCTTGCTTGACCTGTTTTGGTTTTCATTGAATCTAAGCCAAGAGAAGAAGGCAGGATTTCACCTCCTGTGTGCATCTGAAAGGTGAATCTTACCCACCATTGCAGCTCTGAGGGAAGTGGAAATGGTTTTAGGATGCACCAAGGTCATGCCACAGTAAAAGTCAGCTGGGCAAGAGCACAGATGATTGAAGAAAACAGTTTGTAGTGCTGAGGAAGACCCAGCTAGGGTTCCAGTCACCCAAACTAAGGCTTGGCCAGAAGCATGGACCTAGTGTTTTTCCTTCTGGGAAGTGCCCTCAGCCTTCTTGTGTCAAAAACATCCTCAAGAACTTCACGTGCTCAGCAGCCTCACAGAGAGACTGCACCTGGAAGGCTCAAGTAGTCTCTTGAACCCTGGCTGCCTGGCAGGAAGCACCATCCACTGGATTACTCCTTTCCTGCAACGTGTTTCTGTCCCAGGCATTCTCTCCCAAGAGTGCTCTGCCTGCCTGGCCAGAGCTTGTCTGTCAGCACTGCCCCCACCTCATCCATCCCATGCTCTGTGTTCTCAGGCCAGGAAATAATGGAAGGATGCTTGCAAGGTACTCTGCATTTCTTCTTCTTATAATGTATTGGTGACTGTGCCCAGGAACCTACCCTTTCTTGATTTAGGAGGATGGGTTTTTTTTCCAGGAATGTGACAGTTGCTGTCCCAGGGTTGTTCTGTGACATTTAATTGCTGGTATCTGATTTTTTTTTTTCTTCTCTGCTACTGCTCCCATTACTGAACTCATCAGCAGCACGACAGGTAAGAAAGGCAAGGAAAAAATGTTGCAATGCCAATGGTATAAATATTATTCTTCCTTCCACCTCAGCCCCTGAACAGCAGCATCCCTGATGCAGATGCTCCTGGAAGAGAAGCTGTGCAATAAATTGCTCCAGCCCCTTGGCACACATTCGTCCTTAAAACTGGTGTCACTTGCCCCTGATGCTTTGTAGTTGGGACAGAACAAGGGCTGAATGAGATGGAAACTGAACTTCCCTCTGTCCCATGAATGCAGATCCCTCAGGACAGGGGTGAAACGATCCCTTAGGGCACGTGTTGGGTTTGAACGTGCCTGTGCTTGGCTCTCCTCTTTCTTCCACCTCTCCCCAACAAAGCAGGTAGGATTTCCCATAGCATGAGTGCTGCTGCTGAGCCCAGGACTGTTTGTTCATCACAGTCCAGCTTCACCCAAAGATGGGACTTATTCTGCAGTGGGAAATCTGCACTGTCTGGGGCCTCGACAGGCTGCTGCTGGAGCACTGGGAAAATAACACATGAAGCAGCGACCTAGCTGATAAGGAATGCCACGAGCAGGAAGGGACAAAACATCATGCACGATGTACCTGAAGGCTTAAGGTGCCTCCTTACACGGTTTGCCTGCAGGTCTCCTGCCCCTTACCCACAGCACTAATCCCAAAAGGCAAATCTTCCCTACCAGGATCCCTCCCATCTCCCCATGCCAGCCCTGCCAGGGCCCCCAGCCCCCCCGGGCCAGGGTGCCGGTGGGTACCGGGGTACCCCGACCGGGATGTGCCGGGGTACGGGGACACCCAGCACCCGGGGCACCGGGCAGCGGGAC
>NW_008618335.1:0-84883 GCF_000691845.1 Merops nubicus
CCGCCTCCGGGGCTCCGCTCCCCTCAGGCGGCCTCCCCGGGAAACCGACTGACCTAAAGAAAGTAATCCCCCTGGTGTGGGTGGGCAGATGCGGAAACAGGCCACCCTGAAGGGCTGTGGGTCGTCGGAGGTGGTGACCTGTGGCTGGGTGAATCCCCGAGTTGTGTGTTGGACTAGATGACCTAAAGGGTGGGTCTCAAGAGGGTGGGGCCAGAATCCTGAAGGTGGTGCCCAGTGACAGGACAAGGAGCAGTGGGCACAAACTGGAACACGGGGGGTTCCATCTGACCAGGAGGAAAAACTTCCCTGTGAGGATGCCTGAGCCTGGACCAGGCTGCCCACGTTGTGGAGTCTTCTTTCTCCCTCTCAGGAGAGATTCCAGACCTGCCTGGACACAATCCTGGCAACCTGCCACCCAGAGGTCCCTGCCAACCCCTACCTTTCTGGGATTCTGTGGCCTTTAGAGGTCCCTTCCAACGCAAACCAGTCTATGATGCTGATTCTATGTTAGCCCTGGCTGTGTGACCCACTACCTAAATAACTATACAGCTCTCTCAGACCTTCACTGAAAAACAAGAAAAATGTTTAGTGTATGTATACGTATATATACATATGTGTCTTCATTTTTATGTTTGTGAGCTTTAGGTCTCTTCTCTCAAGTAACTAGCAATAGAACAAGAGGAAATGGGCTTAAGTTGTGCCCTCTAAGGGGAGGTTTGGACTGGATATTAGGAAGAATTTTTCCTGAAAGGGTGGTGAGGCATTGGCCCAGGCCGCCCAGGAAGGTGGTGGAGTCACCATCCCTGGAAATGTTCAAAAAAATGTGTAGAAGTGTCACTTCAGGACATGGTTTAGTGGTCATGATAGTGTTGGGTGATGGTTGGACTTGATGATCTTAGGAGGTCTTTTCTAACCTTAATGATTCTGTGATTAGAAATTATATGTATATTTTGACCACACATATGGAAGATTCATGTCATGGTATCACTATGTCAGGATACTAAAAAGGGAAAGTAATGAGTGAGCTGGTGCTGATGTCAGAATATTCTGCCCTGTGTGATGCTGCTGTTTTACATGCTGCCAAAATTGTACCCCATCTGTGTATAGGACTTCTTGTTTCCACTGCAGTGCATGGAGAGCAGCAAAAGTTACAGTTGCACTAGGGTAGTTTGGCAAAGCTCTCTTTAAAAAAAACCCACAGAGCAACCAACCAAACATGTCCAGAGAGACTTTTTGCTGTAACCCAGAATTTCTTCCACAGTGCACTGTAAAGCAATTAAAGAGAGGAAGTTGTCTTGCTGCCAGAAAGTACCATCAATGCCATTCTGCTTTGCTGAAATGGTTAATTTGATAAGGAAAACATTCCTCCCCGTTGCTGGTTCCAGCCATGCTGTGACTGACATGTATCATAATTCCATATGCAAGAACACCTCTAGCCACATGCTCCAAAAAAGCATAATGCAGTGGCACCCATCACTCATCACAAAGCATGTCACTCACCAGTCAAAAGCGAGTATTTACAATGTAGGTTATTCAAAACGAGGCACCAAGCTTGGGATGATTTGAAGGTATTGGTATACTGAGCAGGCCTGCCTGCCCTAGTGAGGGCTGGCTTTGTGCTAGTTTAGATGGCAAAAATAACAGATGGACAAAGCAACCCAACAGCAGGGCCATGTGGGACATGTCTGGCTTTGAAAATTTAATGAACTCTCTTCTCTAGTAATAAGGGGTAAGATATAATAATACTGTTTTGTGGTGTCTGACATGGCTGCTGTGTTAACTTCTTTCCCATTTTGTTTCCTGACTGGTGTTAGAACGGATACACTCCTCTGCATATTGCTGCCAAGAAAAATCAGATGCAGATAGCTACTACTCTGTTGAACTACGGGGCTGAGACAAACATACTGACCAAGCAGGGAGTCACCCCACTTCATCTGGCCTCGCAAGAAGGTCACACTGACATAGTGACCTTGCTTTTGGAGAAGGGATCCAATATCCATGTGGCAACGAAGGTAACTCACAACCGGAGACGAAGTGCTGTGGGTGGGAGCGTCCACTAAGATGCACATTGCAGGGTAGGAATGATGTCACATTGCCAGGAATTCTCAGTTTCCCTTCCTGATAGACGTATTTGTGAGTCTGCAGAGGTGACAACAGGTGGGTGAACAGTAAAAGCGAGAAGGGGGTGTCTGGGACTGGCAGATGGATTGACCAGTTCATGTATATCGTGTAATTAATAGCTGTGCTGGGTAATGCACAGGAGGAGCTGGAGCTGCAGCTGTTTGCTGTGACTGGAGGAAGCACCTGGCTCTGGTAGAGAGGTTACAGGAGAACGTCAGACCAAGAAAAATTGATTTTTTTTTTTTTTTAATTGTACACAACAGCTTTTTCATAGAAAACAAGTTCCTTAAAATAACCCCATTATTGTAGTATTTCATAAGTTACCAGATTTATCCAGGCATATATGTATGTCTTAGTTAAGGTCAAAGTCCTGCAGCTTCTTTTCATCCAAGTCAAAATAAAAAGCTCAAATATTTCATTCTCTGGCATTAATGTATTGTGCTGCCTAAACAGTGAGAAACAAGGTGATTTTCATTCCACTTACAAAATTTGTTCCCTGCCTTGTTCACAGGCAAGTACTATGTGTGTGATCACAGCGAGCTTCTAGTTAAAGGCTATGTCCATTTCGTTTGCATCGTGGAATGGTATCTGTTGCCCGAGCTGTTTTCCTCATTCTGACTCGTGCCTGCCATTGTCAAGGTTCTCTTTCCAGTCTGAGGAGTGGGAAGCACACTGACTGTGCTTCCCTAATTTATTAACAGGCTCCTCAGCTTCCCAAGTGACATTATTGTATAAAATCCAAGCGTGATCATTGATGCCTTAAAGTTTTACTCTGTGGTGATGATGATGTAATTGCTTTGGAGCTGTTTGTCAGCCGGAACAGGAGAAACATCAACTCTGCTGTGTTTAAAAAAAACACCTGTACTTAGAAGCTATAGTTAGAATCTCTTCATGTTTTAAAGATGAGAAAGTGGGCAAATCTAGATTTCTCTCCTCCTGTAAAGTAGGTTTAATTCTTATTTATTCATTTTGTGTATTCAACCTCCAGACTGGACTGACATCCTTACACCTGGCAGCTCAGGAGGATAAAGTGAATGTAGCTGAAATACTCACAAAACACGGTGCAAACCAAGATGCTCAGACAAAGGTAAATCATGGAGTAGCTTCTGTCTCCAGCGCCCCAGAGGATACTACCATTGTAAAAGGAATGTTCCACTGAGCTTGTAGTTTTACTTCTTTGTTCTCTTATTGTAGCTTGGTTATACACCTTTAATTGTGGCGTGTCACTATGGAAACATCAAAATGGTGAATTTTCTTCTCAAGCAGGGAGCAAATGTCAATGCTAAAACAAAGGTAAAGAATTTTTCATTGCTTGCTTTTGCTCGTTACTATGAACCCGGTAACCAGGCACCAGGAATACATACCACAGGTGCCTTTTTGCTAGGGAACTAATGATTGCTTGGTAGGTGTCAATGCACGAGGATTCATGGCTGGGTGGGATGCCTTCTCTCTGCTACATCTCTTTGTGTAGTGTTCACAAAAGGAAAGTCAGATAACTCTTTCCGCATGTGGAACAAGGAGATAGGGAATCAGTTTCACTGTTTTTTTTTTTTCCTTTTTCTTTCTACTTGGAAACTAACAAATGCAACTTTGTTTCTGATCTCACTTAACAAGTGGTTTACACCAGTGTAATACTGGTGTGCTGCCAAGAGAGTAAGTAACAATTCAGACACTTTGAATGTGGTGCCAGGTTCTCTCCAGTCTGCTGGGAGAAGAGTGGGCAGAATTGCTGCTGATCAAAGCGTGGGTGGCACGGCTTTGGGAGAGGAAGCAGCTGTGGTGGGGGAATGCAGTTTACTGGAGACTCATTTGGGGTGTTTTTGAGGGGAGTCTGGGTACGCCATTTCTGACCAGTTGTACTGAAATGGACCTGCCTGCCTCTAGCCAATGTCTGAATGAAATCCACTGGCTTCAGCAGTTTCTGCATCCCAGATACCATCACATCACCCTTTATCAGAAGGAGAAGGCTAACTCAGGAGCTGCAGGGCTTCAGCTTAGTTAAAGCTGGCTTCAGGCAATAGCTACTAGCTTCAGGTTGGGTGGCTTGGGATCAACGTGAAGAAGGCCATTGATATTTCTAGTGACATACTTAGTATTTATATTCAAAATCACAGGCTTGTGTTCTGCTGGTCCCTCTGGCCAGCTCCTCTGTCCTCAGCTGTGACCCATGGATTGGAGTAATTTCTCAAAGTAGCACTATTTCATTACAGTGGTCACAGCTCATTGTGGTAAGAAACAGCAAAGTAAATAAATACAAGATGCTGGGCCATCCCTCATAAAATCACCTCAAATGGGCAAAACCCAGGGATTCCAAAAGAACAGGCAACGCTGCTAGAAAAACAGCTGATAAGAATGCATAAAGCAGACACTAGCAGGATCCAAGTAATAGCTGCCAAGACGTTCAGCTGAGATATTTGGAGGGACAGGACATACTTACGTCTTTAGTATTAGGCCTCACCCTGTGTCTAAAGGGCCACCAGGCCAGGTTCTGATGCCATTTCCCCAGGTATTTTCCTTATTTAGAATAATTCCATTAAAGTCGTCGAGTTTATATGAGAGTATGGAATGGTGGTTCTCCAAAATATTACACCTAGGCACCAGTGAAAATACTGGCAGTCTGTCAGCTGGTACTGCAGACTCAGTGTAAAGAGGAAATCTGTCCTGGCTGGACTCAGGATGGGCATGATAAAGAGTCAGTAACCTCTGTTGCAGCTTGGCCTTTAACAACAGGCAGCCTACACAATGCCTTGTGCCATCTCCAGAGAAAAATAATACGTCCGAGTTCTAGTTTTGAAGGGCTGCACTAATGCACTACAGCCTGCAGTAAAGCCCTCCTCCAGTCCCTCAGCGGTCATAGCACACGTGCAGGAGCCATCATAGTGCTGAACTGCCCCTGTTGAATGAGCAGTGCTAAGCATCACTTGCATCTGTTTGTTTGCCAGAGAGATAATGCTCAGAGCATATCTTTCAGAGCCTGCCCCCAGGCTTTACATAAGTGTACAGTGAGATCAGCTTGGTGTTTTCTTCCAGTTTATTCTCTGCTTGCTTTCAAAGCCAATTGCAAATCGTTTTGTAAATGAATTGCCTGACTGGACTTACACAATACCACCTCAGATCAGCTAGCTGAAGTATGCCTTGGTTATGCCTCTGTATTTTGTAAAGTTAGAGTGAATCCTTGGAGCAGAGAAGTAAATGGAGTTAAGCATGTTTGTTTATTAATACAGACGTTGTCTACACAGGTTTAGGTGTAATTACAACTTGGTCAAGCCTTTTGAAGGCAAAGTGAAGATAAAATTGATTGACATTTGTAATAGGTGTAAGTTGTTAGATTTTTGAAAAGGAAATAGTCTCAAATCACTACTGTTAAAGTTCTGTAGTTTTTTTAAACTGGCTCAAATATTTTAAAGGCAAATCTTGTGGCTTCTACAGAAAACCAAGATGTGAGAGAAAGAAAAATATTTTCTGCCTCAACTATGATTCTATGTCCTTAACATGCCAGTTTTAGCATTACTGTTCCTCATTGTCCCTCCCTCTGATTTAGGAAATGAATTATCTGTCTTTCCAGAGGTTGCTTATATTGTGAAGTGAAAAATGATTTCTGAATAAAAATATTACCTTCCTCTGCCTTTTCATTAATCTGGAGAACAAATGTTATTATTACTGAATATTTATTATCTCTGGGGTGATGATGGCATGATTTCTTCTTGTAATGTCTCAAAAGAAGCAGAAAGAAGCAAAGTGTCTTATCTAATTACTGGTGATTGTTCTTTGTTTGTTTGCTTTTATTGTAACCGCTGTGGACAACAGAATGGATACACCCCTCTTCACCAAGCTGCTCAACAAGGCCACACTCACATCATCAATGTACTTCTGCAGCATGGAGCCAAGCCAAATGCCATCACCACCGTAAGTCTGTCAAGTGCCAGTGGGAAATTTTTTCCCTGGGCAGTTCTTTTTCATTCCTTTCTTAGTGCTTGAGAGCAGGCCTTTGTTTTGGTGAAAGTATTCCTCATACAGCTGGGTGTCAGATGTGTAAATCTAACTTCTTTTCCTTATCCTCTTAAGGTAGTTCGGATCAGATGTTACTGTGAACTAAGCTAAATGTGAGGTAGGCAAACTGATTTCTGAGCTGCAGGGTCAGGCTGGCCATAGCTAGCTATGCTGTGCTCATTCCATTGCCCTCTGCCTCAATACTCCCAGCTGTAAACTGATATCTCAGTAAGGATTTTCTATAAAAATTAAGGGGAAATCGGAACCTGGGCTTTTTTAAAGAGTTAGACGCAGATCTCTGTCCATCTAGCCACTGGATCTGTTTCAGGTTCTTACTGAGTTTACTGATGTTAATGCCTCGTCAAAGACCGTCAATAACCTCTGGCACGGCTCCTTCTCCGCAGTCAGCCGGGAATGCAACTGCCCGTTTCATGTCGATGTTGTTATTAGTCACTTCTAATTGGGTAATCTTTAAAATGCAGCCAGAATGTCCAAAACTCGTGTTGTTCCCCAGAGGGGATCAAGTTTCTTCCTACATGCTTCATGTGTGCTTCATTCAGCACTGGCACCCTGTTTGGTCCTGGAACAATCACACTGAATAATCTTCTGTGAAGCTATCCAGAATACCAGTTTGTGCACCAGGCTTCCGGGGCTGTAGATCCTATTGGGCATATTCAACCTGAGAACTCTTGACTTGTTTTCATCCCTTGTGTTGGGTCTGTTGTGCCCAAATCTAACCCAACTCCAAGCAGGGTCACAAGGATGTGTCTTTACTGCAAGGTTTTCATGCTTTCTGAGGTACTAGATCTGCTCTTGTCCACACATAGCAACTTCTAGCTTGAGAGAAGGGAGAATTTCAACATGAGGTGTCTCACAGGATGATAGGGGAGTGGGATATCAGTAGTTAATGCACAAGTGATGGTAACAGTCAAATTATTCGTGCTGTGAAATGCCAATCTATTAGTTTTGTACTGCTAATCCACAAAAACTGTGTTGCTTCAGAGTCACTGAGCTAGACGGATACAGAACTTAAATTATAGGTAACTAAAGGCAATACTGAAGTAGAGGGAAGCCCTGAGGCTGATACCCTGCACAGTGAGAAATCATTGCAGTGCAGTGAGGAGTACAGTGGCTTTCTGTGGTTCCCCAGCAGGCCAGCATGTTGTCCTTTGCTCATTGCAAAATAACACAAAACAGTTCTCTGTAGGGCTCTTTACAAAGAGTCACAGAACACGTCCCTTCCTCCTCTCCCCAGGTTGAGTGACATGGGGACTGTGGACTGCCAGTGTTGCAGGTGATGAAATGGAGATAAATAGGCCTAAACACTTACTAAATTATAACCTTAATGTCCATTTGATGAATGGCACATCTACATGCTGTGGGCATTTAAACTGCAAATAAATGTATTTTAATGGAAGTTAATTCCCCACCCCCAAGCCTTACAGGAGCTGGTTTTGCGCTTGTTAAATCATTGGCTTTTGTGTACTTTTATTGGACATACGTTTTTGTTGTAAGGAGGAGTAGATGTGTATGTGGACAATACAGCTGTAATCTTGTGTTCCGCAAAGAGGGAATTGCACCTGATTAAGATTGAACGGTTTCAGCCGGAAGAGAAACGGTAACATTTTAAAGTACTTTTGTGTAGAAGAGTATTTCTGCTGTAGAGATGTTTGTGAAAAATAAAACATGAACTTCTGCAGAGAAGACACATTCTGTACAGTGAAATTTGAGCACTGAAGGGTTAAACCATACAGCATTTTTGTATTTGGAATAGCAGGCAGATGTAAGTGTGTTGTGTTCCCATGGTAACCAGGACTCTAGTCTTAAAGAAGTTGCAAAGACAGAGTCAGATGTAAGGGCAGGGAAGCGGTGATTTGCCTGGGCTGCCGCCTTGTTTTGGGTGGAAATGCTGGCTCATGCGGCGAGGCGAGTGATCTCATTGGCTGGCGCCGCAGCCCTCCCTCTCACCGCTCGCTCTGCTCTCTCTCCAGAATGGGAACACTGCCCTGGCTATCGCCAGGCGCCTCGGCTACATCTCCGTGGTCGATACGCTCAAGGTTGTCACGGAGGAGATTACCACCACCACAACTGTGAGTTGCAGATGCGTTCAAATGTCTCTCTTCTGTATTCGGAATGTTGTCTTCCCCCTCCTTCCTCAGACTCTCCATGTATCTCTCTCCCTTTTTTTGTTTTCTGGTTTTAGCCTCCCCCCCTTTCTGTTGGATTTTTGCAGAAGTGCTATGGTGCTTTCAGTGTCTCTTTTGAGCCTGTGGAAGTGTGTGCAACACAGCAGGCTTCTCTGATCTAGGTAACAAAAAATCATGTGCATACAGATGGAATACAACTATTCAAAAGCAGAGTAAAACTTTGTTCTAGAGAAGAGAAGGCTCCAGGGAGATCTTCTGGCCTTTTAAGTACTTAAAGGGACCTATCAGAAAGCTGGGGAGGGACTTTTTACAAGGGCTTATAGCGATAGGACGAGGGGTAGTGGCTTCAAAGTGGAAGTGAGTAGATTTAGAGTAGCCATTAAGAAGGAGTTCCTCAGTTTGAGGGTGGTGAGACACTAGCCTAGGTTGCTCAGAGAAGCTGTGAATACTTCATCACTGGATGTGTTCAAGACCAGGTTGAATGGAACTTTGAGCAACGTGTTCTAGTGGGAGGTCTCCCTCCCCGTGGCAGGGGAGTTGGAAATAGATGACTCTAAGGTCCCTTCCAACCCAAACCATTCTATGATTCTATACAGGTCTCAGCTGCAAACCCAAACTTTCCAGAAGTTTGTGCATCATTGTTTAGATCCTGTCCTGTTTCTCTTCTCACTTCTCCTTTTTTGTCCTTACATTTCCACACTTGTGACACCTACTGAGGCTCAACGATCTCAGCACAACACAGCAAGCTTCTCAGCATTTGGACTGGACCAGCCGTGGGCTGGTGCCAAGCTTAATGCTTCTCACTAGATGGCTCTGAATCACACCAACCATCTTTTTACTCAAGTCACTTCCAGCTCAAAGAGATCCTGTTTTTCCAAAATACGGAAGAATCTTTCCATATGTGCTCAGTCCTCTCAGTCCTCCACATTCTTGGTAGTTTCAGCTTCAGCGTTTGTGAATAGTATATGCTGATCAGAGGCGAGGTTGCTTTAAGCCAGGAAAAACTGATCTATTCTGACACTCTGGGAGGGAAAGGCTTTCTCTTCTTGGACTTTTACCTCTCATTTACAAATATTTTAGCAGGTAAGAAGGGAGAACATTAGAAATAGTGCATAATTTCAGAAATTAATTTTAATTTCCGTTACTGCATTTTTATCTTGAAACACTGTTGTATCATAAAAGACATATTTATTTATTTAACAGAAAAAAATAATTTAATAGAAACATTATTGTGTGATAAAAGACCTTTATATAAAAAAGATTGCTTTTTTATTTTATTTTTTTTTTAATTAATATAGATTAGCAGTCTAGAAAACCTGTCAGATCTAGGTGTCATTTGGGAGCTCAGAGCTGTAAAAATCCAGAGATTACTTTAAAAGGTGCCATTGCCCAGTCAGGGAGAGGGTTAAAGGAAGGGAAGAAATCCAGTCTCTTGTAAAGACATGGGATAGTAGTTTTGATTTTGTCGCATGCTGGCAGCAAGTCCCACTGATATTAAGCAAGGAAGATGGAATAAAAGTAACACAGCATAAGGTTACAAATTGAGTGAGCCATAATTTATTAATGACCTGCAAAGATCAGACTGAGTCAGGTTTGGACAAGGAATTCCGGCGTAATTCCAGTAGTCTTAATAAAGACTGCATGTGTTTGTTGTTGTATTGTGCTCTTGTTTAGTCATATAGCACATCACACATGTACGTGCATAAACACTTCTGTGACTAGGGATTTAGAAAAATAAAACCTAGATACATTTTTTTAGAAACTTTAGCTCTTTCCAAAAGTGTATTTTTTTTTGGCCTCAAGTGGCACCTTTGTTTTTTTCTGCGCTACATCCTGGCACACTCCTTACATTTACATCTGAGACAGGTTGTAACTTTCTGTCGTACATTTTCTTGCACCGAAGAGCCTTTTACCTTGTCCTATGTAAGTATTAGAAGCTTTGCAATAAGAGGGATTACATGGTGAAAGACACCTGTGAGTTATTTACGTTGAATAAATGTTTCTTTAAACTTTGAGGGTAATGGATTTTTCTACCAGATACCAGCTGCTTGGGGTTTAGGACTGAATCAAATGCTGAACCTTACTTGCGCAGCTGAGCTGAAATTCTTGCACGTTAGAGCAGTCTGCAATCTTGAGCTGGGGCTGTGTACAAAGCACTGCTTTTAAAAGTCACATGGGAACCCTCAATAAACTCAGCAGACTTTTCAGCTGTGAATTTGTCTGAATCTTGTGCCTTAGGGATATGTAGCATATAAACCTGTGGGGGTGCTGCTCACAGTGAAGAATATCAAGGAAACATCATTTAGAACAAATCCTAAATAGAAAAGAAAAACAACAGGCACTGCCTACAATAAAGTTGATGCCAAACTGGTGTTGACTGGTGTTGCCAAACCAGAACAGAGCATTTAGCACTGAGAGAAAGGTGCTGTCACCATAGCTACTTCGTTCTCTAAGGCTGAGTGATGCGTGGAGGATGTTGGACAGGCTGATGCTTTATTGATATTCAAGTCACTGCCATCTGAGATGAGGAAAAAGTCTCCAGTGCCAAAGCCTTTGGTCTGACTTGGAACAAATTTTCCTCTTACTTGCATTAGTGTTATTGTTAGTGGAGCCACATGAATATAAAGCAATAGAGAGGATAAAGTGCACTTATTTTCACTCAGAGGTTAGCAATGAGTGCAAAATAAATCAGAGTAAGTTGAACTTTCAAAGGTTTCCTATACCATTAAGTGTTTGGGTATTTATACAAACAGGCATAATCTTCCTGTAGACAGGTGAATATATGAGGAGCTTTGGGGTTGTTTACAGTGTCCTGCAGTTGAGTAAGTAGCTTCTGCATGGACCTGTATGTTTATATATATGAATTATAAGTCTGAATTATTCTATGCCAGCAGCTGAAAATCTGGCCTCACAATGAAAGTCTGATATACAGAAGCCTGAATTAAAGTCCATAATTGAATTCTCAGTAGCACTGAACATTAGGGAGTTTGAGAAATATACATGGAGCACTTTTCAAAGTGCTACTTTTCAAATTCATGGGACTACATACAGATTTTAAATTTGGAGAGTATTTGACATTTCTGATGTGCCTACCACTTCAATTAAATCTAGTGTTATATTAAAAGTCATTTAAAAACATTCAGAAATTCTGTTGGGAATGGAGGTAGAATTAACAACTTCCCAAATTCAGTGTTTCAGAGATAGCATTACAGATTTTTTTGTTCTTCTGAAACGTGCACACACGCGTGCAAACACAAACATGCACACACACCTTCTTGATTCTGTTTTCCAGACTTTGTTTCAGTTGTTAAATTATGTGATCGTTTTCCCTGGCTGAAGGGAAAAATCAGGAAGTAAATAAATATAATTACTTCTCTATAAATAAATAGTAATTTTTGAGAGCCTTAGGCAGAGGCCAGATTGTTATTATATAGGGGCCTATAAAAAGCCAATTTATGAATAAATTGATACCACGATAAATAAACCTTGGTTACTAGGGTCTGCAGGTCTAAGTATTTGTTAACTTCCTGCTGTATTGTTGAAGAGGTTAACATCACCTGAAAGATAACAGCCTCCCTATCTGTTGTCATGGCTTTGTCATCCTACTGCTGCCTGACATTTCTGTCTGAGGAGAGGCATAGGAATGTCAAGGAGAAAAGTCAGACATATTGTGGAGGTGGTCAGTGAATATAAACTGATTTTCAACATAGAGCGTCTGTTATGAAAAACACTGCAACTGAAATAATTTATTGTCTGGAATTGTGAGTAAGAGTGAATTTAGGAGGCCTAGCTGGGATTGCCATTTGGAGCAAAGGGCAGTATTCTTTCTCTGTACCTCAGGAAGGTGAGCTAAAAACTTCTATCACAGTTAAATACCTTTCAAAAATGTAAAGCAGACTTTTGAAACATTTCCAAAGTAATTGCACTTTTGTTATTTATAGAAGTGCAGTATCTTATAATAATCAGGAATGCTATCTTTGTCAGTTTGCTAGGAATAGAGAAGTATGAAACGGATTTGGGAAATAGCTACAGTTTTGCACAACAAGAACTGCTTGATATCCGCGGGCGTTTTCCCAAGAGCGCATTGCACGAGGGACCCAGCACTTGGCCAACATTCATTATCCCTCAGAGTGCACATGCTTCCACTGCTTCTGCACGTACTTTTATGCTTGGTAGATACCACCCGCAGTGGGGAGTGAAGAACTACCTCAGTGGGAGTCTCACAAGGCACATGGCCTCCTGACATTCCTCTCCATGCGGAGGGGCTCCTGAATACCTTAAGGGTGAGGCATTGACTCCCCTCCACAGCTCCCCAGTTCAGCTGACTGGCTGCAGCTCGGGGTGGAGCCAGGGAAATACTTGTTTTCCTGTTGTGACTAATGCTGCTCTTTTTTTAAGATCATTGCTCTTTTTTAAGTCCTTGGCATTTTGTCTCCTGAATCGTAACACGCTGACGAGTTTCTCGCAGGCAACTTTTTCACACCTTGCACTTTGTACAGTTTCTCTCATTATGTTCTTCATCTCCTTCTCCAGTGTGTATCCTGGTGCTAAAAGAACGTTCCTATTCTTGATTCAGCACTCCTGAACATCTTCTGTTTCCTCCTGGGAGGCACTAATGAATTAAAAGTCATATTAAAAAAAAAAGTCTTCCACTGTTTTACTCTGTGCTTTCATGCTTAAACAGTGTCCTTCCAGCAACCTCAGTCCATGCTTGCCTATATCACAATATTTTTTAGCTTTTAGGTGCACAAGATAAATCAGAATCTTCAAGTAATGTTTGGGGGTTTTTTTCCCCCTGATGTATAGGTGATTTGAGGGAATATACATGATATATGAAAAGGATATCATTAATATACAGTGTAGTCACTTTGGGGGGGTGGAGAAATGTTTCAAGTGATCTGTGTAAATCCTTCCCAGCTTTTTTTGCTTTAAAAATTTCACATCGTTCATAACCTCATTTCCAAATGCTTTACAATTTAATAATTTCCATATGCCACATACAACTTTCTGAAGCTCTTCTGCAGACATTACCTAATTCGTTTTAAAATCTTCTTGGAAACAGTGAGCTGAATTGTTCTACATGCACCACTTATAAATAAATTTCCTGAGAGTTTTCTTTTCTGTTATTCCTCTGACCAGCACATTTTTTTGTAGTTTTTTTGTTATCTTACACAGCACTGAGAATGGGAGCTTCTGGAGTAAAGGTGAAAAATAAAGTTAGGGGAAGGGGAAGCACATTATAAAATGTCTCAGAAGATTCCACCGCTGTCGCTGTTGAAAATAAACTTTGCTGCTTCTTTTGGTGTTTTAGAGTATTCATGATTCTGTCTTTGCAGACTGTAACAGAGAAGCACAAGCTAAATGTACCTGAGACAATGACTGAGGTCCTAGATGTTTCCGATGAAGAAGGTGAGCAACTTTGCCTAGTTCTTATTTCATATCAGTTACATAACTTGTAATATAGGCTCAAGATAGCTGATTAAGTACTTTGACTTAATCAGCTATCTTAATCAGTGATGAAGTCATTACAGCATTTAGGCATAAAGATGCCCAAAGTTGACCCAACCCAAAATCCTGGACCCCTACATGTTTTTCAGAAAAGGCTTGTCTGTACCAAATCAACCAATGAGAACATTTCCTGACTTCAGATTTTAAAATGTAAATGTAGAGCTGTCCCAAAGCTGCATCTGACCCTCCTGTAAAGAGGAATTTGAGCAGTAAGTTTTTCTGGATCAATGCCACCTATTTCAGATACATACCTCTAGGAGTTCTGCCTAACCAGAAACACTTGTGTAAGAAGATGCATAAGGTGGAAGGTGAGGAGCCTGTTCCCTTGGGGAAGCTTTTGGCACACACAAATCACAGATACACGCAGCATGACATGAAGTAACAACACACTAATAATTTTGGCACTTGGGTTTTGGAGTGTGTTGTATATAGAGACAGGAGGCTTGTGTTGTACTCTGCATTTAACTCCCCAAAAAATTTCTCTTAAAAACATCCCTTTCTAAAAGTTCACAGACGACTTCTTACAGAACTTAATCAGAATGGCATCTGATAAATATACACATATTTGCAAGAATCTTCTAAGTTCTTTTTTACTCTTGGCAGTGTTAATTAATAGTACAGTATCTTACATATGCCATTTTATGGTTACTATTATTTCATGCAAATAATTTGTAGAGTAGAATAATTAGTGTAGGCTAATTCCAAAAAGTACTTGGGATTTAGGAACACAGGTTACAAGGTTGAGGTTTTTTCCTTTCACAAAGAACACAAATGCATTTGTGGTTCTAAATGGAACTGGAAGGTAATGGCATTCGTGTTCCTAAACTTCTTCCATCACTTTTTGAAATGGGATTTATGCTGATAAATGAGTTACGGTTTTGAGAAAATACAACATTTAGGCTCTAGATACTACTTTTTTTTTTTTTTTTATGCTTGCAAAGCTACAAGCAAAAGCAAACAAGTGTGATTCAAAAGCAATTATTGTCTGCTGCATCATGATCAGTGACATTATTTCTCTCAGGCATGTTTTTGCTACATTTTCTGTCTTTGAAAAACATTCAAGTGTAATTATTGTGATGAATGGTCTTTAGATTGCTTATAGCCTTATGTTCACTTTGTTGAATTTTATCCCAATTGTTTGAACTACCATTTAACCATCTTTAAATCCACAAAGCCTAGTATATCTTTCTGCTTCTACAGGTTTAATACAGGGTATTCCTTTTTCTCAAACTCATTTATGTGTTGTACAGCCTTTAAACACTCTGATGATGAGCGCTTCAGTGATGGTGAAGCATATAGTGGCACAGGTGCTGTTAGCAGAAGTTCGTGGAGTAAGACTTACTAACTTCCTCTTTTTGTTTAACTCGGATTGTTTGGTTTATTTTTCTTGTTGGAGCAACATGAATTTGCTTTAATCTGGGTGCCTAACACTGCTCCTTTCTATTACTTCCGAAGTGTGGCTGGTGTGTGTTTCCTGAAAAGTGGGAGGAAGAAGGGGAGCCAGAAAATCCCAGATTTATTACCTGTATTTTGAATATGTTGGCAGAAGTTACTGTGGCCATCCAGCATGACTAATGCTCTCCAGTGCTCTGAATTAACCTTCTCTGCTTTCTGTTCCCCTCTGGCACCTATTGTTAGTCAGTAGCCAGCACATAGGACGTGGGTTCTCTGGTATGTTCCTGCTGGAGGCCAAGCACTGAGGGCTAGTGCCTCTGTGATCCTGCTTCAGGTTGCTGAGCAGGTTGGTCAAATTTAAAGCACTTCATGCTGTTGTCCTCATAAAACCTGTTTTTACAGGGAAAACATTCAGGGTGTTGCAAAAATCATGGATGCTACTTATCACAGAAACTTAAAATAGCTGGGGCAGAAAGACTGCAAAACTTTTCCCATGAAGAGTATGGATCCTTACAGTAGTAAAGGGCAACTACTGCAAAGTGTCGTGGGAAATGTTTTTTAGTGGCACCTACAGAATTAGTGAAGTTAAGCACAAGCAGATGTTGCTGGTAGGCTAAGTCAATGCAGATATGCAGGACAATCCAGAAAAAGCAGGAAGCTTTTTTTTTTTACTCTCCCCTATGTTAACATTGTATGAGAAGCGTGTTGCTGCTCCTCTGTACTCGTTCCATGCATGATTTCTGTGGCAAAAGAGCGGTACAAACTGCTGATGGTTTCTCTTTGTGACTGCCATCTGAGATAGTACAGTAAGTGTAGTGCTGTGTATAGAGGGCACGAGACCTACCAGTAAAACAGGTTGTCAAAGAGCTTCTGTTTGTATCTGGGCCTCTTTCCTCATCTCCTGCTCTGTTTTCAGTCCAGTTAATTTTCCAAAGCTCTGGTTTCATTGTCTCTTTGAGACTTGGTTCTAGCTTGATGCAAGAAGTTGTTGTAGGTCTAGCTGCACTTTCCCACGTCCTCCATTATGTCAGCACAGACATTTCACCGTGGGGTGAACCAACCCATAGAACTGATCTGTCTGAAAATTAATCTCTGTGTTTTCTCTGACAAACTCTTTTTTTTTCCTTAACTCAGTGTTTCTAAAAATCAAAACAGCATCATCACGTGTCCTTAAATAATTTATAAAATAAAATATAAATTAATGCCAACCTATGATAATTACCCAGAAGAGATTGTTGCATTTTGCCTCTCTCAGAGTTGCTCATTTTTCTCCTTTTTAGTTTTAAAGCTTACTCAGAATTGTGATAGTACATCACTCAAACGTATTCAGGGTAACAGCATCTGTGCAAAAGTGGGGTTTGCTCTCTCTTCATGACTGGGCCTCAGTGACAAGGTGGCATATCTGTGATCTACCCCATCACTGCAGGACCTCAAAAATGTGATCTTAGATTCCAGAAAGCAGTTTGCTGCTAATACATACCTGATTGTCAAACTTTTGATTAAAAAGAAAAAAAAAACACCTTCTTGTTATTGAAAAAAAGTTGGTTTCAGTGTAAACGTTTTTTTTCCCAATGTGCTCTACAATCAACAAAGAGAACTTCCAAACTGTGTACTAAGTCTGGTTCAGACATAAGCTCTCAAAGAATTGAGAAGTTGCTGCTTTGCAGACAGATAGAGAAGCAATCAGAAGCTCTGTATGGGAAGTTTAGCTGAAACTTTGTTTAACAAAATCTCTGCTCAGAAAGAAATAGTTTGGGAATAAGAGTTTGTTCTTAAAACTTGACTTAGGATAGCCTGCACAGAAAATACACCAGTGTCTGCGTCCATTTCCTAGACATCCATGTGCTTTAGATGTCCTGTATGGTTTGTTACACCAAGAGTTTCTTGCTGGTACACTTTAACAAGGTCATCCAAGATGAAGGGAAATTGTTCTCTGGAAAGTTGCTTCTGTTGACGTGGTATTGTTGCAATTACTTTTTTTTTTTCCCCTGAGCATAATGAGATTCTTTTTTTTCCTTCTAAGTGCCAGATGTGCATATGCAACAGGAAATGTGAAAATTGGTTGCAATTTTTTCGTTCATGTGTTGTCAACATAAAAGGTTCTCAATATAATGGTTAGCTGCTCAATTTTTCTCTTAAAACTTTATTGACATTGTTGATAGGAATATGAAAAAAGTTATAACAAAGTCTTATTTGGATTTTTTCACTGAAATCTTTCACAGAGAATATAACTTTTGGGTTTTTTTTAAAAACATGTAGTATTGTCATTGGAAAGATATTATTTTATTTTTTGGGGGATAGAATTGCTAAAGATTGCTCACGTGTCAACTTCTTAGTCATGGAAACTAGGAGATTGTGGTTAGGTTGCAAAAATTTTGGCGAAAGTTTTCAAGAAACTCCTGTTTTTCATTTGCATCAATATTGCTGACAGAAAGTAGAACTGACCCAAGTAGCAATAATAAATGATGTCAGTGGCACATGCAGGCATGACCCAAGCTGCAGACACACACTTGGTAGCACAGAGAAGGAACGATGAGTGGGCATGACCAGGAAATACTACTGCATTTGCTTACACATTATTTCCTAAATGGTTATTTTGTGAGCAATATTGAGCATTGGATTGTTTTCTTCGGAGGCTGAAGTTGAAGCGGGGACCTATGACAGCATGTTCATTCAAGTAAATCATTGGCAGCATGTTGAAAAGGGGAAGTGGCTTTTTGACTAGTCTTATCCATCTGATCTAAATCTTTCTTAAAAGCTGCTGGATATTTTTCCCCCCTCTTTTCCCTTTAATGCTTGCGGAGTCTTGGTCAGAAGGTTTGCTGAGAGTCGTAGATACCTGTTATAGACCAGGCTTTCCTTCCTTAGTGCCCCACGTGTTTCAAATTGTGAGGGAATTTCCTATTTCATAGGAAACATTTACCTGGTTTAGGGTGAATTTTCCTCTTCCATGAGACAAAAGCAATGTTCTGGGGGAACGCTGGGGGTAGTGTTACAGATAGTTCATTCTGGTCCAACTCTAAAAAGACAGTGCTTTCATTCTTTATTACCTAAATCTAACCTAACCACTTTATAAATACCATAGTAGCCACCTGTGAACTAATGGAATCCATTTTGCAGCAGGATAATTTGTAAGAAAAGATAATCAAGGCATCTCTCCCCACAGATCCTGGAGGGTTGGTATACATGTTTTTTTTCCATTTGCTTTACTTTATGTCTTTCTGCAAGTGCTGCATTGAGGTACCAATAGCTGACTTGATGAGTCATGTTAAATCAAGTATCAGTATATGAGACCACACACGAAACCTGCTTTCCTGAAAATAAAGTATTTTAAAGCATTAGGCAAGCTGTAATTCAGGGAACGTTTGAGGACGGACATTAAATAGAAGATGGACTTTTGGGAAGTGAAGATATCAAAGGAGAGTGTCAGAGAAACTGCATTATATATAGATTCCTTTAAAGGTGCTTCAGGACTTAGATATTCCATAAAAAATTGTGCTTGCCATAGCTGTCCCTTCTCCATCTGTTACTTTTAAGAAGCAGCACTTATGTGGGGAGCTGTAGACTTATCTGCATGCTGCAGAGAAAACAATAATTTGGCAAACTCACTTAACTCTGTCTAGCTTTAAAAATATCTATTAAAAGCAAATTCTGGCTGTTTCTATTGCTGCTCTCTTCCTTTTTTCTTTTAAACTTTTGCCTAAATCTTTTCTGTGTTTTGTGAGAAACAGTTCCAGAGCAATTCTTGCACAGCAGATGTGTTTTTCAGTTCACTCATGTAGCAGGAGAACCACAGGAATGGTAGGAACTGCCTTTATTGTGCCTTCCCTAGACAACTTGACTCCGTAGGTGCACATCCAGAATGGGGTGGGAAAATTTTAAAGCTGCTTACCTGTTCAAACATGTGCATAGCTCCCTGATATTAGAGGATAAATTCAGGGGAAAAAAAGCTGCTCTGTTTTAGGAACGTTAATGAAACAGTCAGATCTGCCGAGGTGCTCTCCCTTCCTCTGAGCAGGTATCTTAGAAATGAGCAACTGAGGTCCATTGCTCTATTTGGGTATTATGGGTTCAGGGGAAGCAGAAATAAAACATAAAGAGGAACAGACCAGTGAGAGTCGTCATATGAAAATCGCTGACTTGAGCAAAAACTTAATTAGTTGTGGATTTTTGTGAGTTGGTTGGTTGGTTCTGTTTTAATGAAAACTATGAAAACAAACCTGTGTCTTTGACTGTGACTGGCAATGGAGTATAGTCCTGCTGCTGCTGTTAAAGGCTCAGGGTCTTCTGAGTCAGTGAGAAGTAGCTGTTTGGTTTTGCTGGAGCGCCTCTACAGCACAAAGCAGCAGGGTGGAAAGTGGCAAGTGCTCCTAACAACCAGCAATGCCATTTTCACTTGTCCATGGTGAGTTTTTGTAGCACAGCTTCCGTGCCTGAAGCATAGCATTTAAATCCTGAAGGTTATTTGATTTTCCCATTCTGATACTCTCTTTTTCACCTTTCCATTCAATTTTCATCCTTCCTTTACTGCTCTTGGATCCAATTCTGCAAAGTGTTGGATCTCCAGTTTTGAAGAAGAGGACACTTATTTAATAGTTTTTGTAGGTAGCCAGCACCTCACAGAAACACTTCAGGACATTGTTTAGTAGGTCCATATCTCCTCCTCATTTTTTCCTAAGAACTGGCCTGGAACCTGATAAACTTACACTATCTCTGTGGCCCTTTGTCCCCGCAACCTGGCCCCTGCCAGTCCCACTCTTTGTATCCATCATCTTGCCTCAGGTGAGCTCTCTGTTTTGTTTTGTTTTTGTTCTCTTTCCTCTTCTGAGGAGAAAAGAAAGAACACCACATCTTGCAAACCTGTAAAAAAAAATCTATGCTGTATTTATTTTTTTACTTTGTTCCAGTGTCCTTACTAGTAAAATCCCAGTGTTTCTTTTAAGAGAGTCCAGTTAATTGATACTTCCTTCTAGTGCATTTTATTTCCTTTCAAACCTTCCCTAGATTATTTATTCAGAAATGCACATTTGGACGAAATTTTGGCAGATATTTGGGAGACAGGCAGTAGCAGCAATGAGGCCAAGGCTGAACGGAATGCTTTAACTGATTCGGGCACAGTGCAAGGTCATGCAGTGTTCTGCAGTGTGGTCGCCCCTGTCAAGCAAACCTCCGAAAGTCTGCTGGTATCACTGAAGAAAGGAAAGTGTCCTTTCAGGTACACAGAAGATAAAGCACTGAGTGACTCACTGAAATCCATCCAAAAGTTCATTGATAGCCACTGCAAATCATGGAGCATCAATGTCAAGGGCTGTATTTGTCACAAACTGCTTAGTAAGTGATGAAAACATCACTGTCTTGGATTTGATGGGGAGTGTGATGGCAGATGAATTGTTTCTAGCATGATTAAAAAGGGCAATTCCTTGTTCCACCACAAAACTACCGTCTGGTAGGATTTGCTGTGTCAAGAAGCCCCTGACCAGCTGAGCATGCGATTCCTCCTCAGCGGGTAACGTGTCGGGGTATGTTTGCAGTGAGTGAGCCTCAGCGATAGCGGGTAGCTGTCTTAGCTCTTGTACTGACAACGCAGTGACACTGGCAGGACGAATGAGCCCTTGTTAACCTCCAGTTCACTCCAGACCAGAGTGCGAGCAAGTGAGCTGTGTTACCAACAGATTGAGGTTCTGGAGACAGCGTGGAATACTCACGGATCATCGTGTGACTGTTTGCAGATGTTCAATGAACAGCTAGTGTGACTTAGAGACATTACTGACACCTCTTGGATGAGAGGCCAAAGCTGAATTTAGTGTAAAGTTCAAATTTTGTTTTTAAAAGATGTGGGTGTGATGAAAGTGGTGAAGCTTTTGCCTTTGTTTCTCTTAGAGATGGAATGTCTGGTGTAATTATAAGTATCTAGTTTATTTGAAATACAACTTGAAATTCCTTTTTCTGTTTGATTAACAGCATTGCCTTAATATCTTCCAAGTTTTCACTAAGCCCCGTGCTTTTTAATGTGACATTCCCAGGAAACAGGAGGCATCATCTGTCAGAAGACAGGAAACATGCAATGATTAAATGCATTTTAGTGTTTTCTGTGAAACTGTGCCCAGTTTCTCCCTCTTCATGTGGGCAGATGGAATTTTCAAGAGCTTTTGTTGTTATACTGAAAAGATTTAGCCCTTGTTGTTACATATAATATTTGTGCATGCAAAAAAGTTACTTAGTTTTAGATGACAAATTATAAATTATTTGTTAGCTGAAACATCAGGCTAGAAGAACTTGCTTGATTTGTTTCATGAAAATGAATATGAATATTTCTTCCTTTAGTAGTGGGCACCACTCCTATAGCTTGTAATGCCAGTAACATTTTGTGGGGAGGGGGAAGATGCTCTGCCAGAAATAACAGCACTAACAATAATTGGTTCTTGCAATTTTACTTTATTAAGACTTTAAATCATAGAAATGGCAACTGTCCTGATGCCCAAATTAATTCTCTTTGTACCAGCATGGATACTGCCTACCTAACCTTTACAATCCTCCATGTTTCACAGCATATTGGGGTGAACTGCTGCAGCTGCAGGGTGTACCCCCTGAACACTGTTGCTGGGTAACAGTTGCAGTCTCCTTCATGTAACTGAGTCTCAGGTTCTCAATGTTTACTGGTGCAGCTTAGAAAATGAGAAATTTTGAAAGTGTTGGCCTAGTGTCATGTTGTGCAGTTCTGTGGGTCACACCAAGCCTCCAGCAGGCTCATGCAGCAATAACGAACCATTGGGAAAGTGACTGAAATCTCCAGGCAGAAACCATGGACAGAAAGCCTGTGGCAAAGGGAAATAAAAAGAAACATCTACATGTTGCTTGGCAATGGAATCTGTTTTGTTAGTCTGCTGGGGAAAAGCAAACTGTGACTTCATATAGGCAGAATTTCCTGGGGAAAATGATTTTGGACCTAAAAAAACCCTGAACTATTAAACCCTGTTATTCAGAGTATATGCGCAAAGGTTACTATGTCAGGTAACCAATGATCGTTTAGGCTTTGATTCATTATTAATTGCTTTCCTAATTAATGATCATTACCATCTATACATGTGAGCTTATTTCCAGTTTCTGAATATTGCCGTGTTATAAAAATAAGTTTTTTTTGCTGATCACAGAAGGATGTTGGAATGTGGGTGAAATGTGGAGTTTGGACAATGGAGAGTTTAAATTAAGATTTGCAACTGTCAGGCATAAGGCCACAGAAAACATGTTTTCAGCTGAAAACACAGAGCTTACAGTCAAGTAAGCTGCTGTACTTCATCATAAACTATCAGGCTGTGATACAGAATAGCTGTGACCAGAGAGCTACGATTGATAAAGGAACAGAGAGACCACACTTCAGAGAGTAGAAAAGAAATCTGCCCCTTACCAGTATGTGCAACAGCAAAAATGAGATGAAATCTAATTGATTAATCACCTTGATTTCAATATTATTTGGGGGGCGGGGGGTTATATCTTGCTTGATGTGCCAGTTTCATTAAATATATTAATTGCTTGTGGTTTGCAGTGTCTCCTGAGTGGAAAATGCCTTCCTGTTTATCGTGCCATCCAGCTGTTACATCCCAACTTGTCAGTGAAACCAGTCTCACATGTGTGCTTATCTCTGTTCCTTCTGTGATTGGTTTAAAGGTGATGACACAATGACAGGAGATGGAGGAGAGTACCTTAGGCCAGAAGACCTCAGAGAACTAGGAGATGACTCTTTACCAAGCAGCCAATTCTTAGATGGTATGAACTACCTAAGGTACAGCTTAGAAGGAGGACGATCTGACAGGTATTTGCTGGAATATGTATCTTTTCTTACAATAATTCTGAACACATTTTGTTATAAATGTTTGAAATCCATTTCTCAGGGTCTTTAACTCAAAGTACTTGAACACTTGATATGAGGAAAGTGTGGTCAGGAGGAATACTTCCCGACCAGTCCAGAAGTGAATGTATTTGGCACTAATCCTGAAGTCAGTGTCTAGTGAAGAATTTGGGATTCTTACTTGGTTCTTCAGAAGGCATCGCTTGGTTTATTGTCTTTGTGGTCAGGCAAAGGGAGATGAGTCTGGCTGTCTATGGAAAGGGCTTAGGAACAGCCCCATCTCCTCCTGCTCAGGCTCAGGGCACAGGTGGGTAGGCGGACAGGGTGTTCTAACATCAGATGAGCTGACTTTTTTGCGTAGTTTGCTGGCTATAGATATAAGGAGCAATGGACTTGGGTCATTCCACACTGAATTCACAGTGAGTATATTGTCAGCAAGCACCTGACTCTTCCTGTTTCATCATGGTTGAATTATCAGGAAAGAGAATAATTTTCCTTCTACTGGGATAGCAGAGTCTATATGTTGTAAATAAAGAACAAAGAACGTGCATTCAGTCCACAAAACTTACTGATTTGCTTGTATCTAACACATTGAACTTAAGCCTAGATGTATTTGTGGTATAAAAGTGCCTGTAGCTTTTATCTTTTTTAAATTTTATTTTAGAGAATGTCACTATACAAAAAATACAGAGTTCCCCTTTCAGAATGAGAACCTTTACCCGTGAGTGTAAGTGTAGACTCAGACTGGTAGAGGGATACCCACAGCTGTAGTTTAGAATAGGCTATCCAGGCATTCCTCTCTGAAAATGACACTGTCTAGTGTAAACCAGTAACCTCTCCACACTTAGTGCCTTTAGAATTGGGATTCACTACAAGGGGAAAAACAAAATTTGAGATTTTGGCAACAAAGGGGGTTTTCAACCTCCCTCATTTCCAGTCTTGATTGTTATTCTCACAGCATTTCTGAAGCTCAGTGAAATCAGTAGGATCCATTCTGTTTACTTCAGTAGGCTCTGAATTGCTCCTGAAACAAAAGACGTCAGGAAGCAGTTTGGTTTGCCTCACAGCATGTGTAAATCCCACATCATTCAGGTCTTACAAGCTTGGAGTCTTTAGTGTTTTTCAGACTGCTCCAGTGAATCCAGTGCAAATAAAGTGACTGTGTGGCTTTCTAAGTCACAGAGGGTGTTTTGTAACTACATCAGAATGCTTGAAAATCAAAACCTTTTATCATGCACTTTCAGTGCTAATAAAGATTTTACTTTTTAAATTTTAAGATGTTTTATAGAAACAGTTGTGCAGGCAAGTGTTGAGCCAGTTTCTGCTCCCGTGTAGAATATTTTAGTTTCTAAATACCAGCAGTGGATTTCAGTGTATTTTGGCTGGCATATAATTGTTTTATTTTGTGTTGTATGAAAATTATTTCACGTCCTGAATGATTATATTGAAGTGAAGTAAAATTATAAAGGGAGAAAGAAAGAAAGAAAAAAGTACATCTTTGTAACTCCATAGTCTCATATTCCATCACTGTCAGGTTACTGATGGTAAGGTTTTCCACAGAGACTGCTTATATTATTTTGCCTTTGCTTTAATGTGATTTTCATTGCATTATACTGACACTGTTTTTTTAAGAAATTTACTAAAGCAAAATAGTATATAGCAGTCTAGACTCATGTAATCTTATGCATTAAACAATTTGATTTTAAAACTTTTTTTTTCTTTTGTAACCATCTTCCCTATTTGTGTTATTTCTCTCTCGCCCTCATTCTTTTTCATACGCTTTCGTTAGCACCATGCCCAGGTATGTATTACATAGCATGGAAACATGTTGTCTCTGTATGTCCTTTTATGGCACCTGTCTCTGCTCATCCATTGTGGAGGCCTGCTGTATGCTGGAAAGTTGCTTTGGAGAACCAAATGAATGCTGCTGCTGTTGGAGAGGGTTATAGTCTCCAATAAGTAAGATGTGTAGTGGTGAATACTGACCCAACAGTACTCTGTCCAGAAAGGTCAAGGTATGAGATAGGCACTGTCCCACAGAAACTTCCCTGGTTCCTGTACAGATAATGTTAGCAAGGATCAGGGAAGCTGCGCTAGGTTGCAACGGCTGGTTGTTGTCCTTCCATCACCATGCTGCTGAGAAGGTCAGCCATCTTCCTTCTCTATGTGGAGAAACAGTGGTAGAATAAAACCCAAAGAGAATGGAATTCCTTCCTGGATACACCTGGGCTTTATTCGGGGCTTAGAAGAGGTGAGTGATATGTGCCTGTGCATCACCCGACACAGGCAAGACACATACTTATGTTCAGGAGCTTTGTAGTGTTCCTGGGTTCCACAGCTCAGTCTCTGAGGCTGGGCAGAGTGCTACTGACCCCACAAGCCTTGTGAGTTAAGATTTACAAAACAGATGTGGAAAGATTCTGTATTTAGACACTATTTTTTTCTCTGTGATTTAGGTTTGGGGTTTTTTTACAGGATCCGTGAAGACTTATTAAAATAATAAGCAGTAAGTTCTGTTCAGTGCCACTACACTTCCATAGCTGGACTGTTGTTTCTCAGTGCCCTTCTTTCTAAGCCTCAGAAGCACAGGATAGACTCTTCAACTACTGGTTTGCTCTTCATTTAGCTGGTACAGCACAGAGATGCAGCGTAGGAAATGTAAACTTGTCAGTTATTGCAGACCTCTGCCACGCTTGTGCATACCTGCCTCTAGATAAAGTCCATGCCCTCAACGTGTTGGGTATTTTCTGGAGCTCACATGCAGGCACTGCACATTGGCTGTGGGCTGGGCTGTAGGTAGTGGTGGTAACAGCAGGGCCAGGTACTTGCAGGAGAATATGGACAAAACCGCCCTACCAATAACCAGCCAGATCTAGTACATACTTTGTTTCATTCAGTGTCTGTCCAGGACAGGACATCATGACATGACTAGCAGAATCTACAGCTTGGATGGTGAACCTCTTAGAAGCATTGCATGGCGCAGCAAAGCAGTTCCAAAAGTGTCAAGTGTGGAAACAAATAAAGGATAATGATAGCAAATGGGGTCTGCTACTGAGGCTTATTTTTCAACCAAAGAACGTTCACTGAAGTCCTCTTGTTATGAACAAGCAAGGTGTACTCTGCCTACCCAATTCACATGAAAATGTTTAATCAAAATACCTTTCAGTCAAGATTCCCTTTCATAATTTTTTTCTGAATTGTTATATGCAGAAAGTTAGAGTGAAATTCTATTGAAGCTTTGTTGGTTGTTTTAATGGAATCAGAATTTTATTCCAGAAATGCCTAATTCCAATAATACCAGCCATACATATTTCACCTCTTCCACCTGTCTGGGTGAAAGACATTGCATGACATGTAAGAGAGATGATTTATTGTTGGTTTGTGTTTTGTTCTAAAGACTTTCCTAAGGCTGATACTTGTGTAATATTTATCTTTGCTTTCAGTTTTGGACAATGCATGCAGTATGCTGAACAGGCCATTGGTATAAGAAGTCAATGATCAATAGCATTGATTATTCTTCAGTGCCATATGTTTCTAATAAAAATAAGCAAATAACTATTTCCTTCTAAAAATGGAACAAAATCATTTTTCTGTGAATGTAGCTATTGTTAAAAAATGCTGATTAGTCTGAATTGGATGGTAAAATTGGATTTCCAATGAGATCTGCATTTAAAGCATTTGACTGTTGTGTCCATAATGTACACATGACCTTTTTGTTGCTAACTGCTGGAAATTAATTATCCCCTAAAAATCTGTGTAGCTAGAGAAATGGCCTATTGTTCTGATCCAGTGTGTTGGTCATTACGAGTGCAACTCATGGATGTGTAAGCCATGAAAAGAAAACTGCTCCTTCAGCTCTACGTACTGTGTTCCTCAAGATACAACACAACATCAGAGTACACGTACAGCATCTGGAGGTGCTTGATCTGGTTTTACAAATCACTATTGTAATACTGCTGCTAGCAAAGATCTAAAGCACAAAACTAGTGCTATTTGGTAGCAGAAACCCCATTTACTTCAGTATGTCCTTCTGTGGTGTATTATTTGTCTTTTGTTTTTTGCTTTTTACTAGTGGATACTGCAGTTACATTCTGAGCGAGTGCTTAGAAGCAGCTTATTTACTGCCTTGCATCTCTCATTGCTACAGCAACCAGTTTTCTGTAGAGCTGTGCGTACTTACAGAGAAACGAGTGCTCACATTTGGATGGCCCCTCTAAAGATGCTGTTGGCATTTGGAGGAACAATTGTGTTGTACACAGGAGCTTGCGGCTGGCCACAATTCACCTTGCTGTGTGTACCTTCCAGGGGACAATATCAAGTTTGCTTCTTTATAGTTTTGAGGAGAGAGAGTAGATCATAACAAAGCTTGAAGTCATTTCAGCTTTTGTTCAGATACTAACATTTTGGTTTGCCATAGTTGTTTGCTTGTGTGACATAGCAGGAGAAAGAACTTCTGCAAAGAATATTACTTAAAGAAATTCATGCCCTTTATTATAAGGAAACTACGATGCCACAAAGCCAAGTATGAAGTACTTGTGAGTATAAATGAAACTGTCATCTAGATTAATATCTGGGTTCTGCATTTTGAAGCAAAGAATTCAGTCAAAAGCCTTTGTGGCTCTTGGTCAGAAAGGCAGCACCACACAGATTTGTAAAGCTCTGTTTTCCCCCCCGTGACTGTGATCTGCTCCCCCTGGAAGCTGCATCGTATTGTTAATAGCACGCTTTTTTCATTCTCCCACTCGATCTGTCATGACACCTTTCCAACATCATCTGTACTGCTGATACATTGCTATGGCATCCCACCAACCTACCAGCCTGCGATCCTTCAGTTCAGACAGGTCCCACACGCTGAGCCATGCCTCCTACCTGAGGGACAGTGCCATGATCGACGACACGGTTGTCATCCCCAGCCAGCAGGTAAGCAACGTCTCCCAAGGTTGATTGTTGGTTGGATAAATACGGAAATATGAAAAGATTAGAGTCCAGCTACATGTCATGGATGCTGCTTTGTTCGTTTTAATAGAAGTCTCCCTAATTTTCATTGACCTATAATGGCATGTTATGCTGTGCAATATTAAACTCTATTAAAAAATAAATGTATAAGCTGTGTGAGTATAGCATAGGGACTGTCTTTTTAATGGTCTCCATTTTAACTGATTTTTCAATGATGCTAACAGCCATCGGGTTAAATATTCAGCTGATCTAATGAACTCTCAGGCCATTGTCCTCAAAGATACTATCCTGACATGCTCGTAGTTAAAAAAAACAACAGGTTTAGGAAATGCCACTTTGGTAAATCACAGTATTCATTCACTGGGCCTACTAATGTGATTACTTTGAGCAAGCACAGAATGTTACAATAAGGGGTTTCTAATATCTTAATGCCATTATTACTCCTTTGTTTTCTTTTTAAAAAATGTTCAAGCACTTTAGGCAGTACTATGCAAAATACATCATCTTATTGTTTGGTTGATTAATTGGTTTTACTGTAGTAAAAAAGAGGGTTTTTTGCTTACCAAGGTAACAACTCTGGCCAAAGAAGCTGAAAGGAATTCATATCGCTTAAGCTGGGGTCCTGAAAACTTGGACAATGTGGCTCTTTCTTCCAGCCCTATTCATTCAGGGTGAGTGTATCATTAGCATTATACTTAAAAAAAAAAACAGCAACAGAATACCTGCAGCTTCACTAATGCTTAACTAGGAGTTATATTTTAATCCACTGCCTCTTAGATCTGTCAATAAGTTGTTATGATCTCTTAACTCCTGACAAGCAAGCAAGCCTGAGTATTAAGACTGCAAGTCAGTGAGCTTTCAGTCAAGTTCAAGGGGCATGAATGAGCTAATTGACACATCCACACATGCATTTGTGTGAACTTCATGGAGAAATAAATACAGTGCCTTTTAAAAGTTAGAAATAATTGAGACCAAGAACCTAATTGCTCCAGCTGGTCAGTACTTCCTATGCTAGTGAAGTGGTTTAGGTAAGCACCAAATCCAGTGTTTGTCATGATTACAAAAACAAGAAACCAAGGATTTTAAATTACACAAAGCATGTAATAGACAAGCAAGCTAAACCTCACATACATGACACAGATTTGGCCACTATGTTCATGTATTCTCACTACTGACTCTTTGTAAGCATTTGCAATTAGGCAGACTCACTGAAACAGAGCAAGAGAGGTCAAAATGTAGGCACAGCCAAATTCATACTTAAAATCTTACACTGGTTGGCATAAAAATCTGTAAGAGTGATTTTTTCTTTACACTGAATTCTACACTTTTGCTCTGCTGTGAGATTTGATGAGGCGTATACAGATGAATCCATAAGAAACTGAGGTAATGAAAAAAGCATTTCATTGCTGGGGAGCTGTGCTGTGTGCAGCACGGCTGCATGTCACAAGGAGAAAGAACGGGGTTTTTTTGTTAATCTCAAATGAGTTTGAAACCAACTTTACAGTTCTATCTTTCCAAAAACCACTGAAGTCCCATTTGGAATGACAGGCAGTCCTGGTGGAGAAGAGGAATAATACTGTCGTAACTGCACTTGCAGATTGACTCATTTGTGACATACAGGAGATGTTTGTTTGTTAGCTGGTAGCAGGAAACTTGGCTATGACTAGTGTTGTTTAGGTTTGCTTTTCTTGAGCTCTAAAACTAACAACTTCAATGTAAATGCTTAATGTGTACAGCATGTATATGTTTATATATATGTCAGTACATAAGCCTTAGAATTGTTTTGGTGGTTTATTCTAACCCTCACTAGTTCACAGACTTTTTCCAAAGTAGGTATTACTTTTCTCTTTCAGAAAGGTAGGTCTTTCCAGTGATTGCAGAGGATGAATTAAATATTTTCTAGAAGAGTGGCATTTATTTCTTGGATGTGGAATCATTCTGTGATTTTCTTTTAAAAAATATTAGTCATATTTAGATGTGTTTGGATGACCAGGGTGCTAGTGGTAGGATAAGAATATCTGATTTTAACAGGAGCAATGCTTTCTGCAGCCTTCTGTGAAACAGTAACATTTAACACAAATGATGATGTTCTTTTTATACATAGCAACTAATTGCCACTAAATATTGTAATAGGGAAACCTATCATAATGATTAGTCAGCCTTTGGAAAAGACTGTACAACACTTCGTTTTAATCTTGCTTAGATTTGTCCAAGTTGTTAAAGTATTGTAAACTATTGGGGAGCAGCTTGTTCGCATCTCTTTATTAGGAAAATACATTAATTAATAGAGTTTCACTTGTAAGACCTTATTTTAAAAGTGAAACACGAGCAAAGTATTGACAGTAGATTAATCAGTGGAGACAATTGAAATTTTGTATTCTGTAGAATCTGAGAAGAAAATTACACTATTGCCCTGCACTACTTCAGTGGGTAACCCCAAAATGTCATTGGGTTCTTGCTGATCTCCCAGATTAGCGAAGTGTTTCTGTGGATCACAGTGCAACACCCCCAGCAAAAGGATAAATTTATAGAGAAAGATTTCCGGCATTTAGACATTGCTTGTCAGTATCATATTCTTACGTGTCTGTCCCCCACAGCAGTTAAGTTTGAATGGTAAAGATAAGGCCTAATGTAAGACACTAAAGTGTTAAATTCTGTGCAAAATGATGTTTTCATACCTAGGTTCTGGGGATACAGTGAAAACAATTTCCACAATTTAGTCATGTAGATTATATTTCTAGAAACTTCACTGACAACTATGTAAAGGTATGATAGATAACAGAGGCAAATACAACATATTGTTAGGAACATGGCACTGTGAGGAAGGAGCTTTGCTTTCATGCTTTGATATTAACTTGCTTTTGTGTTCTAGAGCAAGATAGGTAGCAGCTCTAGAGTATTTTCAGCTCTGACTTGCTCAAATAAAATCTATTTAATAAAAGTTTTTGATTTCTTTTATATAATTTGACAAAAGAGTCCCTGTTTGACTAATAGATGATCCAAGTATATCAGTTCTTGTATCTGACAAAACTAAACAGTTGGGATATTGTTAGCGAACTTGCCTGTCTGGAAGTTGCTGCTTCCATCAGTGAAAAAGGGAGAGGGATGAGGGGAGTGGGCAGCTCAAACTGTGACAAATAATGTGAATTATTATTCTTAGCTGCATGTCTGCAAAAAAGGAGGCTGGATCCTTGCTAACAAGGTAAACAAAATATATTTCAAGAGTTGTGTTTTGAGTCCATAATATTGTTTTCCCAATGTGAGATTAATTTCCTGGACATAGTTATGGAAACAGGACCTGGCAGCGACCAGCTGATAGTCATTTCTAAAATCTGAAATTCTAAATTATTTCAAATTACACTGTAGCCTTTATGACCTTTAGTCAGAAAGTTGCACTAAGGAAAAACAGCAGCTGTGTTTCACTGACAGCAGATTGCTGTCCACATCTGGAAGAAGATGGCAATGGAGATATAGAAAATCAGAAGTGAGATCAGAAAACTAACTGGCCATGTGACACATTACAAAGAGCCTAAACAGGTCATGAAAGTTTGAAATTTGTCATTCTGTTGTGCAGAACAAAAGGAGGACAAGAAACATGTTGGAAGGAAATGGGAAGAAAGTGGAGGACAGAATATGTTGATAGGAAACTTGAAGAAAAGAAAATGGTGATTTATTGTGTGACCAGAAACACTGGGTAGAATTACCTTAGATACCTGACCTTTTGATGTACCGTGGTCCAAATTTGAGATGTGGACACCTAAACCAAGCAGCATGTCCCCTGATCTGGTTCTGACAGATTTGCTCAGGATCTAACTGAACATGTTAGGGATCTTGACTTCCAGTTTGAGCATGTCTGTAGAGAAACCAGATCTCTCTGACTTTACTGCTGCGGTAGTTGTAACCAAGGATGTTTACAGGGGCTTGTTTTCCATTCCACTCCTACCTTCTCACATGTAATGAAGATGCATATAAATGTATGCTTTCATGTGTTTAATTTAAAACTCTGCTTCATTTTTTCTGATATTTCAGTATTTCATTTAACTCATTCTTGTTCCTTTCTTTTCCTTTTTGATGTTAAATCATCTATTCTACTGCAGATGCTCTTCTCCATGTCTTGATCATGACAACAGCAGGTGAACTTCTGCATACTTTCTTTCTGTAAAACATTGCACTTCTTACCCACCCTGTTTATCATCCTCTCTTACCTCACTTCACGGTGCTTTAGTGTTTTGATAGTGCACGTTAGCCAAGAGAAAAAAACCCACATCTACACTGACTAGCAGTGACAGTTAACACATGGCCCTGTTTCTCTTCTTATACAGCGTGTGTTGTCTGCTTTCTCCCATCTGCTGTGTCCTCTATAAGAAAAGAATGCTGGACACATCACAAGTCCACTGCAAAAAAAATGTTTACAAAGCTCCTTAAATGTTCCTAGACTGCTTTAACCATTGATTTAATTAATAATACATTTTCACTGTTGGTGGCATGGTTTAATGTTACTAAAAGGCAAGGGAAAAAAGCCCCCAAAAATAATCCCCCACAAACCACCATAGACAGGTTTAGTTTCAGCTGTTATATTACAATGTGGGCCTTTTACCTCATTTGTCTAGATAAAGAATATTGCAGAGCCACTCCCTAGGCCATGTTTTCCAAATTGTGCTGCCACATTGGAACTAGTAGAGTAACAGCACAGATCCAGTAGCTTTAATTTTTCATGCCATGTGTATTTTTTTCTGCCACCATGGCTAATCACTGGTTGAACCACTGGCACATTTCATCCTGCACAGAACACCTGAAGGAGCACGGACCCCAAAGGAGATTATCTTCATTTGGCAAACTGCGTGCTTATTGGCCCAGTACCTCTTTATCTCCTTTAACCTATCTGTACAAAGGTGAAAATCTTCTCTAAATATTCATCTGAGCAAAATTATTAAGTAGTTAAATAAGAACCCAAACTACAAACTCATATTTTTAAGTCATGTCACTCAATCTCTCTGTAGCTGACTAAGGCAACAAAGAGAATGTTACCATATGTTAATACTCTAGTGGTTTCCTGTGTAGGATCATGTTTTTTGTCCTCCTGGAATGTGTATTTTGCCTCGTTTACATGTGGCACAGTTGCAGCCTGATGGAAAGCGCACCAAGGTAGTTGAATGACTTGCTGTTGACTTCAGCAAGAGCTGGATCAAGGCCTTTTTTCTGAACTTCAGACTACCAGTTTTCTCTCTCCGGTTGAACACTTGACAGTGGCAGAAGCACCCCAACTGTTTGTTTCTGTGTCTTCACAATGCGACTAACACTGAATGCTGCTATCTCCTTGTTTCCCAGTTTCTTTTAAAAATTAAGATGCAGAAAGTTCTTAAATGTGTTTACGATGGATGTGCTCTTGCTAGAGCTTTTAATTGTTTCCTGCTACCTGATGAGAGCATGTGTGCCTGCCTCTAGCTGGTTTGAAAGACTAATCCTACCTGAACTGAGCGTATGGAAGTGGTGGTGCACTGATTTTGCCTATTCTGGTTTGGTGTGTTCAGACAGCTGTTGCCTGTTGTCTAAGGACACTTGGTGATGTGCACTTTGCATGGCTCCTCCAACGGTCCCGCAGAGCGAGGCGCGCACCTGAGTGCCAACGTGCTTGCGTTCGCAGGCAGCTGAAGCTGGGACTCTTCTGCAAAGCTACTTACAGAACAGTGGCTCTTCCCAAATCACACAATAAGGATCTTCTTTCATACACCCCCAGTGCTGCCACGTCCCTTTTTTATTTGTTCATCCTGCTATTCTCTTTCAGATGAGCACAGATAAAGAATAAAACCAACTTAAGTCCATATGAATAAAATCAGCAAAGCGAATAGGTCAGGCTCAACCCTGAAATAGAAATATTTCATGAAAATGCAGCACAAAGTTTTGTAAGGTGGATAAATCCAATGCATATATATTGTCTGTGTTTTGTTCAAGTGGAGCCATTAGAAAACCTATGGCTGTTCGCTCTGCTTTCTGTAGAAGGCACAGGGACAGCCTGAAAGATTTAGGGGCCTTTTATATTTGTCCTCAACCAGAAGGATGGTGTAGCCAATGTTACTTGATATCAGTGCCTTTCATATGGCTAATATATAGGTTTTAGTTGCTGTAAAATTAAAGGTAACTAAATGGCCTCTCTAATTAATGAGTATTACTAAATTAGAGGAGAATGGGTGATGCTTGATGTATCTGCTAACTATGCATTTAACAGAAGCATCTGTAGACTCTCCTGCAGTCTATAACTTACTCCTAGAAAAAAAAGCTTTTGTTCTTGATGTTTTCTCAAAAAAAAAAAAAAAGAATTCTGGTTTCCTCTTTGTTCTCTTTTAAGAGAGAAGGCAGTGGTTTCCCTAGACCTAATCTGTTTCATTCACTTGGCTGTGATATCAGACTGCCACCTTGCTACACCTCAGGAAAGCTTGGGATCAGTCCAGTTGGCAAGGCTGCCACCTTCACGTGTCTGTGTCATGGTTCGTTTCTAACTCCACCTTCAAAACTTGCAGAAAATTAAGTTATTCAACGGCTGTCTTAGTACTGGGAAAGATCATCTCATTGTTGCCATAGTCACCCTTGATAGACAATTTTTTGCTTTGCTGCTTTAACCCATAATCTGCCTTGATTTTGAATCCTCACATAATGGAAATTTCAGTTCTCGCCATGGATTGCCAAGATAAGCTGAAGTCAGTGCTAAAAAGAGATGCTTCCTCTATATATAGTTATTATAGGAAGCACATTTAAAACATGCTCTGAAATAGACTTTTGCCCATGTAAAGTACGTGTAACTTTGATGCATTGCTTGATCATCAGTTCACTTGCTTTGGCCACCTTTGTTTTAAATGCCTCCACAAGAATGATTTCCTAGCTATCAGCTGTACAAAAGTTTTCTCCTATTTATACTGTTTCCCTCTTCTCAGTTTTGCCTCATTTTTCCTACCTATAGTTAATCCCTACTGAGGTTTTTTCTCTCCTATTTTGCCATTTTAAACCCTAGTTGAAAGTTGTAGCTATTATATCTATGTGGACTTTTCCTGGAAGTTAATTTGGTTTCTTCTATGTTTTCTTTAATATTTAAAATTATAAGAAATTGCATGTAAGGCATATTTATCGGCCTAAATTTTTTTTTTTCAGGATGTGTCCTTTCTTCTAGTGATAACCTGTAAGAGCTTTCAGATTCATGTGAATCCCTTTTAATCAATCCCAGGCACTGTCTCTCTGCAGGCAATAAGAAAAGCACCTACACCCCCTAAATTAGGGAGTCTATATGATGTCAGGCTTGTTCACATGCCAGTGTTGGGCATTATTTTCTTTTTGACGATAGGAATTTATAATGAAAAGGTGCCAGTTCCCAGAATGATGCCTTAATCATGAGTGATAGCCAGTTATTCCCAATAGGTTTTTTTGTTGGAGTACAATCTCTTCCTGTCTCATTCTTGTCACTTGACAACATGTGGTAAAATAAACATCAGGGAGAAGAAAAATGATGTGTGCCTGTGTGGGCAACAAAATAATTAATTTGCATTTTACGTTTCCTTTATATTAGTCACACAAATTTTTTTTCACCTTCCTAAATGTGCATTTCAGAGAGCATGTTTTTCTGTGATGATTTAGTGTTGTATGAGTTAGTTATATATCGATACACGTGGTCCTTCAAAAGGGCAAAGCTTTTCCAGTCCTGGAATAGTATCAGTACCATCCAGATGCCCTAACACATAGGAAATAAGCAGAAAAAGAGGCTGCTGTGATTCAGAAAATGCTTTATTATTAATTATTTGCTTGATTCTGTTGCCTATCCAAAATTATGTGGAATGTGCCAAATTTGAAAAAGGATTAAAAGAAATAGGATTAAATAAGGGTTTAAAAAAAAAAGAATGTGGCAAAAGTTTGGGAAATAAACAGGCTGTTATGGTGAAAAAGAACATACTTTTACGTTGTGTCAGCTCTACAAATAGTCCATCAGTGTATGATCCTCCCAGACTTTTATGCCACAGCTCTGGAGCTGAGGAATTTTCCCCTACAGTTTCTTTCATTTGCACTATATTCATGTGAGTTCTCCAAAACTTGTTCTCTTGAAGTTTGGTAGTAGTATATAGCTGCTTTTGTGAACTGGCTCCTCTCTATTCAGTATGATAATAGGCACTAATCTTCCTACGCTGTGCTCGTACTATGCTGCGTTTGCCTGAGTTTACTGCCCAGGGGTGGAAGGTTACTTGCAATCTCTTAAGTGCTGTCAGACTCCTCCAGAAGTCACAAAACCCTGCAGGAATCTCCCCGTTCATCTCGGGTCTGTGTCAGTGACATCAAATCTGGGTTTTGCCATATACTGTGACGAGCACTCCAGATGGTGTCTTGTTATTTAGTAAATACATTACATCTTCATGACACAAACAGCTATTTTTATCCTAGTCGTTATCTACAAAGATGACCACCTCCCAGTGATACTTAATTTTACCCGATCTTCCACTCTCTGGAGCAATAGTTGGTTTCAGGGATAGACCTTGTGAGAGATGCACTGAGAGACTTAGCTCTGGCCCACCAGGGGCATTCAGTGAACTTAAGCTGAGAGGAAGAGTTGGAGCTTTGAAGAGCTGAACACCCACAGCTATCCCTTTGCATCTCAAGTGCTTACTAGGCACAAAGGCCACACTCCATTTTTAATTGAAAGGAATTACTACATGGAGAAAGAGTACCGTAATAAAAGCAACAGAAAAGTGTACCACCTTGAGTAGTACGTCAATAATGAAAATAGTTGAATCCTAAAAATTGTATTCCTGACAGCTTATACAATGAGAAATGTGAAGGCTGGTTTAATTCAGTAAGAGCACTCACTAGCTTCTGGTAATGGTGGGGTTAGTATTTCTGTTGCTCATAGTTTTAGCATCAAAATGTGAAACTCTCCTTCCAGCACTCAGTGTTACTAACTGCCTCTAACACACCCATTATAATAGAGACTTGGACAGATTCTGTGAAACAATTCAGAACCACACTGATAACACTAGTTCATACAGTTAAAGGAAAATTGCAGTGCAAGCCATAGAGCGTTACTGCAACAATGGAGCATTTAGTATCTGTCAAGCTCTTCTTTCATCTGTGCTTTAAAATGTAACCTTTATGTATTTTATGAAGGAAGCTCCCATTTTTCTTGATCCCCAAAAATCAAAGCTGTAAAATGTTTTCATTTTCTTTTTTTCCCCCTTGTTAAAACCACAGAAACACCAACCTCTAAGGAATGAGATAATGGTTGTACTGCCCAGACTTTTACACTAAACAAAGCCTAGAGGTATATGAATGGCAGTAGAATAGGAGCTGCATGTGTGGGAACGACTGGCATCCGTGGTGCATGGTGTGCTTCTGACTGGCGCTTGTGGCTCCTTTTCATCATCCATTTTTCTGGCTTGCACGGTGTGTCGAGTGTTGTGTTCTTGCAGCATGTGGAACTACTTGTAGCCGTGTGGACAATGAATGGATAAAACGTTTGTTGCACAGAACGCTCGAGAGGACACTGAAAAAATACCTGTTTGTTCCTTATGTTATAAGGGCTTTTCTCTATTGCAGGTCCTTCAGTAGCATTTCTGCGACTCCCCATGTGATGATTCTATTTTAGTGGCTAGAAGTAGGCCTGATACTGTTCTGTCTCATGTACTCTTATTTTCATTTCCAGCAACCTGACATCCCATCCCACATCAGGCATGATCCTAAGCCATAAACCAGAAAAAAACCTGAAGTCCAAGAATGCCCCCAGTCTTTGTAACAAATCTGTCCAAATCTAACTGTTGGTTATATATGGAACTATAAAAAGTTTGGCATAAAATAAATTCCATGAAATGTTTTTCTCCCTTTTAAAGAAAAAGCAGTAAATAAGATAATTTACCTTGTGCTAGAAGAGGATTCCCTATAGATGCAGTTTTCCATTGGTACATTGTATTGCTGTGCAAAGTAAAACAGAAAAACTCAAATCCATAAATGAACCTCTTACACAATGACTGTAGCTATTGTCACCTCACCAAAATCTGCTGTCAAACAATAATGACATGTTGGGCTTTTATATAAATAGGTGCTAGCTCCATTGATGTAGAGCAATTACAAATTGTATCCCCATGTTCCAGAAGGAAATTTTTTGGTTGTTTTAAAATCCAAACCCATTTCTTGTGAGAAGTTAACAGTTCATCGGGTAACTAGAAAATTACATAGATAACCTAAAAAAAAACCAACAACCCCTCCAATCAGAATTGGCTTTAAATTCTTTAGTCATAAATAATTTTCTTCAATAAGAAATGCTTGTACAGCATTTGAAGAGCACTTGCAGGTACAGAGTAGTGATATTTGCACGTGACTTTGTCTCTAATAGGTACATACACGTGTGCTCACATTTTAGTGACTGCTGGCATTTTTAGCAACAGCAGCACCGTAAAATAAGACTTCTTGTGAAGAACTCTTAGATAACAGTGTTCAGTTTAAATAATAAATGATCTTAGCATGATTTGGTGCTTCACATGGGAGAAAGGCTTTTTCTAACTACCTCTTGAGAAAGAGCTGTATTTCCATACATAGTTTGTTACCTGTGTGGAACATAACCAAAGGTATTTTGCCACTTTTTGTATCTAATTTTCTTTTTTTCCCCTGCTTTTTCAGCTTCCTAGTTAGTTTCATGGTGGATGCTCGTGGGGGTGCCATGAGAGGCTGCAGGCACAATGGACTGCGCATCATCATCCCGCCGCGGAAGTGCACCGCTCCGACGCGAGTGACCTGCCGGCTGGTGAAACGCCACAGACTGGCCACCATGCCCCCCATGGTGGAGGGAGAAGGGCTGGCCAGCCGCCTGATCGAAGTTGGCCCTTCTGGCGCTCAGTTCCTTGGGTAAGGGGTTCCAAACAGGCTACAGGAAAACGCTTGGTCTGTTTTCATCTCTTCGCAAAGTTGCACTGAAATGGTTCCTTTTACAAGACTTTACCAGAAAGAGATGTTGGTAACATGTGGTAATGGGCTGGTCGTGTGAAATACTAATCAGCTGTTAGTTAAGTCAGAAAGCTTTTCTACCTTTTCCTTTGAAAACAGATATTTGAACCACTAGGCTGAGGTTAATGTGCTTCCTTGGATAGAATTACTTACTCAGTGTTGTGATATTATGGTGGGAAAAGCCCCCCTTGAGGCCCAAAAAAGACATTCATACTCTAAGTAATCTGTATATAAGTCACAAATAGCACAGCACTGATCTAAAAGCCCAAATGTAAAGCCTGCTATATATACAATGCAAGTTACAGCTGCTTATTATAGAGACTTGTGTTGTGTTACCAGTAATTTGGACTATCAGGGAAGCACAAAGCCTTTGATTTTTCTGGGGTTGAAATTGCTAAATTAAGCAATAGGATCTTTTAGCCATTTCTTTCGTCCTATGCTGCAAAACCCATAGAAAGATCAGATTTGTGTATGCTGCTGAGCTCGTTTTAGCAATTTTCAGCTGAAAGCAGCAGTTATCCACACTTTTTTTTTTAAAAAATTTGTCTTACCAACTGTTCTCCCTACCAGCTGTGGCATCCAAACGTGGATGATTGAAGGAACCCCATCTATTACAATATATAGCTTCATGCAGAAGTTATAAACCAAGTGACTCTGTAAAGAACAATACTTTTAATCCATGTCAAAACAAATCTGTTGCTTGAAATTCCTATAACAAGTGGTCATCAGAGCCACTATCTTCATTAGTGCATTTTCTAAAAGATTGAGTTTAGTGAGAGAAAAAAGGTTGATTGGTAGATTTTACCTCCTTATCTGTGGAGTGTGAAAGGAGAACATATACGTTTTGGCTTCTTCACTGTTGCTCTAATCTGGTAAAAAGAAGAGCAGCTCTGAAACACTGTGAATGCAATGATAAGTGCAAGCCAACAATTCCTTTTGACAGACAGGACACCTCTTACTATCACGAGTCACAGCAAACAAGCTGCCTGATCAGATGCTTTGTACCAATTATTATTTCCATATGGTGGTCACTTTTAAAGAGAAGCAGAAAGAAATCTAAAAAGCAGAGCAAATACTGTGCTGTCACATCGAGTCTTCCCATTATCTTTGTCACACACAAATTGACCTTAAGTATGTCTCCCATTTTCTTTTTAATGGTTTCTCTACCTAATGAGAATGTCTTACCTGAGAGACACTGTTTTATTCATTCTCAATATTTGTGCTTTTCCCAGAAGCATTTTTCTTGGTCAGAAAATTACTGTATTGTTTACAGAGCTGCATTCTAAGGCCCAAATCCTGTTCCCCTCGAGTTCACTGCCAAAACTCCCACCGTCTTCCCATAAGCAAGAAAAAATCCTAAATTGACAAAACTAATTTTGATCACCAAATTGTCACTGCTAGGATGGAACCTTATTTGGTGTACAGCCTAATTCCACTCTGTGGACCAGACAGTGGCACTAGCGTTCTGGCACAAAAAAATACATAAAATTTATTTATGTTCTTTCTTTCACTGCTGCTTTGGATGTACTCAGTAAACTTCATCTGCCTACGGCTCCTCCCCCACTTAATGAGGGAGAAAGCTTGGTCAGCCGAATCCTTCAGCTGGGGCCTCCTGGGACCAAATTCCTTGGGTAGGAGAGACTTAAAACAAATTGATGGATGCTGACCTCCCCCATTCTTCTCCTCCTTCTGCAATATGATTTTTTTATGTCATCCTGCCCATGATACTGTCCCTTTCTATCATTTGAAATTCTGTATACCCGACCCTTAGTGGACCATTTTTCAACCTTTGTGGTATGTGGTTTTGTTTTGGTGGTGGTATGTTTGTATCTTTTTCTTAAAGTACTGTGGCCTTCATTTTTGTTTTGGCATGAAATCTTAGTTATGTGCTTGATGTCTGTAGCAAAGCAACCTGGATTTGGACTGAAAAAGGAATCTACTGTAAATTCACGATGCTTTTTTGTATCAAGGACTGATTAATCAATAAGTTATATGTTGGGTACCACCAGTATAGTACAACACATGACATTTACTATGCACATGGCAACCTGCAAGTCCTCTAATTAGAGAATTGTATATACAAATATATTTGTATTTTCTCTCTTATTTCTAAGAGTATGTATATATATAGATATATGTACACACATATGTTGTATATGTGTGTGTGTATATATATGGACACATACACTGATATATATATTGATATCTGTTTGTGAGGCCATGAGGCAAATTCTTATCTCCTGTACTGAAATAGAAACCCAGATCACCTCCTCAGACCTCCTTTATCTGTCCCACAGTGTAAATCAGGAATAAATTCATTGGAATACGCAGAATTGCAGTGAAGTAAAATGGGCACAGGTCACAATTGCTCACTGATTGCAATGGAATTATTCTGATTTGCACTAGTATAAGCGAGATCAGAATTTGTCCTACTATTCATATACGTTACAGTAGATTCTCTTTGAAATGAAGTTGCACAGGTTAACCCAGACAGTAGTGACAACTAAAACGAGCATGAGTTGATCAATTTGTAAAACAATTGCCAAATTTCTAGCTAAGCACTGTTATCCTTCACTATATCAGTCACACTGTGGAAAGAGGTGAATGCACTTTTTATTCTGTCCTTCAGCATTTACTGAGTCCCTGTATGAACCTAATGTGTTAGTCACCTACTAGTTTAGGCTTGTGCCAAAGTATTCCAGAGAAACAGGTAGAATTCCAGGTCACTTTGTGGCAGACGGAATAGAGTTGCTGTTAATCCTGTTTCTCCCTCTCTCCCATGTGCGTTTAATGCGCTGTGTTGCTGTACCAGGCCTGTGATTGTGGAGATTCCTCATTTTGCTGCTCTGCGTGGGAAAGAGAGAGAGCTGGTGATCCTGCGCAGCGAGAACGGGGACAGCTGGAAGGAACATTTCTGTGAATACACAGAAGATGAACTGAATGAGATCTTGAATGGGATGGATGAAGGTACCCAGTGTGACTTTTTTTTTATTCTGCTCCTGCATTATTTCCATAACTGCTTTAACAGGGTAACCATTTATTCTGTTTAGCACCTCATGTTTGGTCTGCCCTAGTTTCTGATACTAGACAATCTACCATCACAAAGCTGATAATAGATGCCGGACTTAAGTTTTCTCCTGCTCCTTTTCATAGTGTTAAGCAAAAAGCTTCCATAGGAAACATCTTTCCCAAACAAGACAATTATCATACTAATCCTTTCCAAGCCGCTACGTGCGTGGGAGGAAACGTCAGTCATGGCTTCTCTTGCTTTCTGAGGAACAGAATGGCCTCAGGCTGCCTAGGATCTGCAGAATTTGTTATTAATTTTGATGGCTTTTTTAAAAAGAAAGAAAAACAACACAGAAGTAAACAATCCAAGTCACATGCTTAAAGCTGAACTCATACTCGGATATTTTGGTTTGGAGTTTAGTGTCCTTGACACTACTCCAGGCCGTAGCATAAATGTGAAGTAGAAGGGTGCTGGGACCAATCCCTTTGCTTGTTTGCCTGCTGATTCTGGGGATGCTGGCAACATGTTCCAAGTTTGCTGTCTTAAGCTCCCTTCAGTTCCCTGTTTGGTCTGTCTGTTCCTTCCTTGATTTCTTCACTTCAGCTGAACATGAAATAGTGGGGTATGTTTCCTTTCCCCTTTGATTTCTAGACAAAATACTTCTGCAAATTGCAGTTCAACTACGAAAAGATTGAATGCATTTTGTATTGTTTCTATGAAATTCATGTCTTCTGACTGTCTCCTCTTTTGGCCTCAGTGCTTGACCCTCCAGAGGAGCTAGAGAAGAAACGTATTTGCCGCATCATCACCCGGGATTTCCCTCAGTACTTCGCTGTGGTGTCGCGGATCAAACAGGACAGCAACCTGATCGGCCCCGAGGGAGGGGTGCTGAGCAGCACTGTGGTACCTCAAGTGCAGGCAGTCTTCCCAGAAGGGGCTCTCACCAAACGAATTCGCGTTGGCCTCCAGGTGCAATGAAACAATTACAAGGCTCAGCTTCTTTTTTTAAATGTAAAATTGCCTTATTTGAATGGAGAACCAGGATATTCAACTTATCTTGTTGTCTGGAATGCTTCTAATAAATATAATTTTAAAAAAGATCTGTGCAGAACTCAAAGCAAGTGGTAAGGCTTTGGGGATTGCAGTTAATTCAGATTCCTGCCTGTTAACTGCCTGTGTGATCTAGGGAAAAGCACCTAATTTTGGTGGTGAAGATGATATTAGCCTAGATCATAGAATCATTTCTTAGATACTTCTTATGAAAGGCACCAGACAAGTGCAGTAATAACTAGGTCAAATGTGCATACTCCCAGCATTAAGTAAACCAGCCTAACAACTCACTACTGAAATGGGGGGTGAAGGGGGAGTCTTTCCCTGCCTCCATCCTCTCCTCCTGTTCCTTGTACCCATAACTTACCTTGGCCAGGAGACTTTGCTGCAGATTGTCATGGGAAGTTGTTCCATTTAGTGTAAAAACTTCAGGGTTTAATGGCAATATATAGACCCACTGTTTAGTCTTTTAGACAGGTTACAAGTAACTATTCTGTTCTTGTCTTTTGCTTTGGGAAGGCTCAACCTATGCATACCGAACTTACGAAGAAGATCTTGGGCAACAAGGCCACTTTCAGTCCTATAGTCACGCTGGAGCCCAGGAGAAGGAAGTTCCATAAACCCATCACAATGACGATTCCTGTCCCCAAGGCCTCCAGCGATGGGATCATGAATGGTTACGGAGGCGACACACCCACTTTGAGGTTACTGTGCAGCATAACAGGTAGGATGCAAATACTAGAGCTTTGCACGTCCATCTTGAAATTGTCACTCATCATGGGCTGAATATGTTAAACTGATTATAGACATGGAAAGCTTGGTGAAAACCTGACTGGGATGAGAGGCTGGGAAAATAAGCTACTTTCCAAACAATTACTTAATAGCAGAAATAATGTTTCTTAATTGGCATAAGAAGAGATGTGTAACATAACCTGTCTACGCTTAGCTTGTATCCAGGACTAAAATACAGCAGCTGCTTTTTCACCCAGAGACTGCTCACCAGCAGAGAACAGGGATCAGGAAAAGGAGTGGAGACCCACAGGTTGAAATGAAAATGGACTTAATGAAACAGAAAAAGTAATGCCAATATAAAGTGTACAAAGTTATACTCACCCCACTGACTGCACAGTAGTCATGATAAAAGTGTTCCAAGGGAGCAGGATGCTAAGCGAGTGTCTCCAGGGACAGGGAAGAGCAGGATAAAGCCCTTCCTTACCAAACTTGCCCTTTCATACTGATGAAGATGTTTCTGGTCTGGGACACACCTGTAGCCAGCTTGGGGCAGCTGCCCTGGGTGACTCTTAACTGCTAACAGCCTACAGACTGTAGTTGGCCTGATTCTGTTTTTTTTTTTTTCATTTTCTGTGCAATTAGTTTCTTGAGAATTAACTTACCTCTGCCTGAGTGTATGTAGTACACACATAATGTTGCAGTATGCTTCAGAGGAAGATATTGGAATTAAACACTTTATACTTGCTATATTCAAAGTGATTGATGTCTCATTAGTTGAAGCAGAAATGAGCTGTACAGATTTATTTTTTTAGAAGTTCACATCTTCCTTAATTTGCAAGTTGATTTCCAATACCAACCCAATGTAAGATGAGTTACACATCATTAATGTGAGATGTGCCAGTGAGTCATTCCCAGGAAAAGGTGCTTCTGTAATTTCTTGATAAAGAGGTCTTAGATAGCTGCTGAAATGCCAGAAGCAACATCTGATCAGTGAAGAAGTATCTGCATTTCCAAGAGAGTGAAACAATGTCTATTTAAATTGCGAGGAACAGTTACTCTATAAAGAGGAATTTGAGTTCAGTTTTTGGAGGCACAGTAAATCTGCAAGGATCCTCTAGAAAACTTCCAAAGGGAAATTCATTTACCAAAAGGAGAGAGGAGATATTTCCTGAAAACTAGTATTCCTTTCCAGATACAACTTGGTGTAAGGTTTGCATGAGGACTGTGCTGTGTGGTCAGATGGAGCTCTAATGAGTCAGCTGTATCTGAGGGGAGGGACAGGCGCACATTCTGACTTAGCTCTAGTTATGTGTGGTTCTTCCGTTAGTTCTGCATATGGGGTTTGGAAATACTTGGAACTGCCGTTAGAAATGCACACTTCTAGTTCTGTTTCCTGTGAGCTCAGTGTGATTTTAAGGTAACTGGAAACCAACTGGACGTTGTTGACAAAAAGCTGAGGCAAAGACATACCTACACAGAAGGAATTGAACACACAGCTTCAGGGTGACAGATCGTGTGCACGTTTTCAGCTGCGTGGGCCAGAGGAAGCTGGCACCGTCTGTGACAGAGAGGGCTGAAACACTGAATAGACTGGTGAGAATCCAGACAGCTGTCGTCTACTGTACATGTAACATAGGCCTAAGGAGAAGATGTGTCTGGGTTTATTGCTGGTTTCATAGCAAGCAAAAACTCAGAAGAATGTAGAATACTTCTTAGCAGTGAGAAAGTTGCAGGCTTGCTTGGTTTAATTGTTTTTTTAAATCTCTGTCATTTCAGGAGGAACCACCCCTGCCCAGTGGGAAGACATCACTGGAACAACACCATTGACGTTTGTTAATGAATGTGTGTCCTTCACAACAAATGTGTCTGCCAGGTACCTGCACCACAAACCATGGGGTTTACAGTGTTACTTTCACATGCTTGTCTTTTTTCAACAAAACTGTCATTTTAAAGGACTTTATTTATATAGTAGAAGAAATATAGATATTTTGTTTATGCTGTGGACCAACTGGCGAGAAATACACAAATTGCCATGGAAACAGAAATCCGTTATTTGGGTAGCTCATTATACATCTTATAAAAGTTGTTGCTTCCAAAATATCCAGCAAAAGAGAAATGAAGCAGAAATGCCTGTAGGTGTACCAAACTGATGGAGAAGAATCTCATCCAACCATCTGTTCTTGTGATGAGGTTCAGCTGCTGTCTTTCTGAAAACAGAATTTCATGTATTTATGTATGTGTTTTAGTTTGCATACTGTCCATGATTCATATCACAGAAGTGCTCACAAATCTCCCTCTCTGTAACAGGAGATGCAGTCGATGGCCTGGAAAGCATTAAATTTAGGGTGTGTAGTCTAGCGACCTGTTACAAAAATCTTGGATAATTTGCCCATGAAAATCAGTGCATTTCTTTCAGTCCAAACATTCAGTGGCCAGGGCAGTTATTACTGTTAGGTTATGCTTGCTATTTAATTAAATAATTGATTCAGTGTTAATATGAGTTCAGCTTTTGCAGTCCAGTCACCAGTATAACTTGAACGTTAGGAAAAATAAGGTATTATTTTTCTACACTTTGTGTTCAGAAATTGCTTTCTTCCCAGGCAGTTGAATGTGCGTTTCTTTTCAGTTCAACTAAACGTTCTTCAACAGCAGTGACCACAAGAGGGAGATCCTAAAATGTGTTTTAGCTGTCATCTGCTGCCTGCGGTGTTCTCTTTAAAGGGATAAATTAAAGATTGATTTAAGAACCAGATACAGAGACTAGATGCAAAGTATGAGAGGTCAAAGTCCCTATAATTGTGAAGTCCCCAGCAGGGCTACACAGGAATTAAAGCCAGACCAAGGGTGACAGTTTACAGAACTACAGTCCACATTTCTTAATTCTGATGATATCAATATTGATTGCTATTACTACAGTTCTGTGATATAGCCAGGGTCCCACATACAGATTGTGATGTGTTCTACCTCTCCTTTTTAATCTAAATTAATGTTCATCAGGCTACTTTAACCCAAACCTGATTTTAAATGCTGTCAAAGTTAGAAAACGGGATTTTTCATCTATTTACAGTCAGAATTAATTGCCTTTGCTGAAGGACAAGCTACCTTGAATTTCTTCAGTAGTACCCTGGTCTAAAAGGACATCTGCCTTTGTTCGCTGCTGAGAATCAGCTGATTCCTGACTGTGTGCTCTTCACAGTAACTTGTTTATATCTCGTTCAGTCAGTAATGGTGGAGAACGGTTCACCCATTTGTAAGACTAATTCTGTCTACAGTGAACTTGAGCAAAAGATACATTTGTGTAAACTACATGTGAATTACGCTGAATACTTGGAGGCATAGCTGGTTTCCATTTCCTGAGCTGCAGCTTTTCAAAAAATGTAGTAACTGTTTGGGCTTTGTAGCCTCTGGTGTATGACAGCAAATCATTTGAGCATATGGTGATTTCTCAGAGGATGCAGCCTCTCCAGTTTGAGCCCAGCATAGCAGAATTCTCCCACACATGAAAAGGAAGTATCAGTCTGCAGAGCCTTTATGTACCACACAGGTTTTTCTCTTCCAAATGTCATCAGCCTGTTTTTTAACCAGTGTGTGTGTGTGTTAAATGTTCTGAAGATAGGCACAGCATGAAATTGGCTATTATTCAACTGCAGATGAGTAAGACCAAGTAAAACACACTTGAAAGATATGTTTTGTGGGTTATAATACCGTGTGATCTACAGTAAGTAATAAGCCTCCTGTAGATTGCGTCAGCCTTTGAGTTGTCTTTGACCGCTGCTGACTTCCGGCTCCATCCTACGGGTGTCAGGCTCCAGCACGCTTTCCACTCACACGGTGAATTTTATGTACAAGAGATGTCATCAGCTCCTGGTAAAATACTTGGTGTGTTTCTGCAGTCTGGGAGTAGGAGTAAAATTATTTCCAGTGAAAAGTGTTATCTTTGCAAAATAACAATTCAGTTGTCTTGCCAAGCAGATACCGAAATTCTGTAAATTACTATAAATGAAATATCTGTATTCCATAAACGCAAAAATATGAAAAGGTTCATATGGTTAAATCTATATTTAAGTCTGTATTTAAATCCAGAGAAGGTCTATGAGACTCTCTGCCACAGGACAACTGAACTTATTAAAGCCTTTAAAAGCCAGTCGTGTACCTGGAAGAAAATAAGCCTCCAGCAGAATGAGAAAGGCAAACAACGTCCTAGAGCTGCTGCAGCAGGAGAATCTGTGATGGCTTTGCATCTGGTATTTAAGTCCAAAATGCTTTCCCTGTTGAGTTTGCCTCATGCTCCCGAGTGTATTGAGCATTCTTAGGCTATTATCCCCAAACGGTAATTGTTTCTTTTTTACTTCATTCTGACTTGTCAGGTACAACTGGTGTGGTTATCAGGTAATGCTGCCAAGAAAAGAAAACATACCATTTTCTTGCTTAACTCTTTCTGTGTGGATTACACAATTCTTCATTTTCTTTTACAGATTTTGGTTGATCGACTGTCGACAGACACAAGAATCTGTTACTTTTGCTTCCCAAGTGTACAGAGAGATTATCTGTGTTCCCTACATGGCCAAATTTGTGGTGTTTGCCAAATCACATGATCCCATTGAAGCACGGTTAAGATGTTTTTGCATGACAGATGACAAGGTGGATAAAACTCTAGAACAACAAGAAAATTTTGCTGAAGTTGCCAGGAGCAGAGACGTAGAGGTACTGTAAAATAATCTTAGACAATATTTTTTCATTTTCTAATCCCTGCTTTTTACCTAGTATCTGGCACAAGTACTGACAAATAATAGTGCAAACAAACTCTGTGATGATGCAGTGCTGTGCGTCGTGATAAGATGGCAACTTTGCCTTTTGTCAGAAATAAGGGAAAAGCAGCTGCCAGATAGGAGCGATGAAGTCGTATTTGCACTGGACAGGTGCTGATCTCTTACTTCAGGGGAAGGTTTGCTATATTTGGGTCTTCCTGGGTCAACCTACCAAGGTGGAAAGTAATTAATTGTGTGCTTTTCCTGCAAGGAAATCCAATCAGCTAGTTCTCAGAAGTTAGAAAGGAGTTCCCAGTCTGACTTGGGTATTGCTGGTTTTTGCTTTCCCCATAGCACTACTGGTTTCAAATGGGCAGTCCTCAGCAACTGCAAGAACAGGTAGCAGGAACCTTAAGCTGGATTCAAGGACACAGTAAATATAGAAGTGGGCTGGTTGAGTCTGAGCTCTCTGTTATGGGACTAAGGCTTAGAAAACTTATAGGACAAAATTGAATTGAAACAATTTGATTTCCCAAGATACTTTTTTATGGTGGCCCTGTTAAACAGTTTTACTTGGAAACTGGACTGATTTTGTGCTAGGAAACCTGGGTAATAAAAAGAAGTTGGGGTTACCACTTAGTCCAGCAGCATCAGGTTCTCTGTCCTCCTTTTCTCTGTGTCAGGGTCAGCATTTCTTTAATTCAGGTTCAGAACTAGAGCAGCTACTGCCAGCTAAGTGCTGGCAGTATGAAATGTATTTGAGGTGGTTGGCTAGGCACGCGGGAGACATCACCCATGGCTTTTATTAAACAAAGAGCAATAGTTTGTAAGTATTTTGCGTAGCTTGGATAGGGTTCCACATACCCAAGAAGACTAAAGACTTGCAAGCTGAGAGGTAGCAGGTAGATGTTGCTCAGTTCACCTAGACCTCAGTTCTATGAACGCAGCTCTGGGTTCAACACCTCGTTGTCATTTCTGCCACAGCCCACCATGGTCACTCAGTTTTAACTGTCTCCTGGCTGTCTGCTACAGAGCTACCTTGAATGTTTTAGTTACTAACTTCCTTCTAGAGGAACGTCTGAGTAAAGATGAGTTTTGTGGGTGTTGTTCTTGGCTGAAATATGAGGTTTCTGAGCCTGATAACAAGTGGGAGTGTGAGAAAAGGGGAGATAGTCAAAGCCCAAAAAGACAGGCAAATGTCAACTTCCAGCAACTCTGTAAAGGAACATAGCTAACCAGAAAGGCAGTCAACAGTAGCCATGTTTTGTCAGCATCTTTGCAGGCCAAGGAATTAACAAAGCAGGTTTGATTAATATTCTGCTTAAAAAAAAAAAAAAAAAAAAAAAAAAAAAAATTACACAAAAAAAGAAAAAACCTTTTCTATGGGTGTAAAAAAAAAAAAAAAAAAAAAAAAAAAAAATCTACTGCATAACAGGCAAAAGCTTTCCTATGTGGAATAGAGGAAACTGCCTGCTAAATGCAGTTCTTTCTGGTTCTGTCAGCTTCCTCAGAAGGGATGAAAAATTCAGAGTGCTTTAACTACATGCAAGGGATATTCTTCTGCTTAGTATGGTCTTTTCTGTGAGAATCTAACCTTGAAAAAATTTATCCGTGCTGTTCTTGATCTAATTTAATCTAATTTAGAAAGTTTTTGCATTGATGAAAAGGTTCCATGCAACTTCATGATATTCCCAGACCAGCTTATTACCCTACCAGTCAAAACAAGGATTTTTTTATTTGATTGCTGAAGAAATTATCTCTTTGACTGTTATAATGAGGCCAGGTTAGCAAAGTATGCTAAAACTACAGCAAATAAAAAATCCAAATCAAAATATAGATTGATAATTTGCCCAGATTTATGACATTGAATACTAATTTTGTAATTTATAGTGTCACACTCATGTTACTGAATTAACCGTGTATTCCATTTGAAATTTAATAATCTGAAATGTTTCCCCAGGTTTTAGGTAACTGCATGTAACAGATCTGGTAAATCGTGGCAAGTCCTAGCAATTTAAGAAACAGATCAAAACTACTGCAGAGTAGTGCTTAACAAGAAATCCTAACCACCTCGTTGTGGTTAATTGCTGCTTTCCTGCTTTCTTATGTCCAACAGGTATTAGAAGGAAAACCCATCTATGTTGACTGCTTTGGCAATTTGGTGCCACTAACAAAGAGTGGGCAACATCATATATTCAGTTTTTTTGCCTTCAAAGAAAATAGGCTTCCTCTGTTTGTTAAGGTAATGTTACAATATCAGCTATGGGTTGTATTTTTGTTTTTCTTTGTCTACTTCTGAGCTTACAATAAACTTAGCAGACAGAAGAACAGTTGCAAATTATTTTATGGTAATAGAAGTAATGTTGACTTGGGTAGTCAAAACAACCAGAAATGGCTACCTAAAAGGTAGTAACGTTTTTCTCTAAATGTAATTCCTGTGCCTGTGTTCTGCTATACGTGTGTGTGTCTGCAGCATCCTTTCAGACACCAAAACAGTACTTCTAGGGATCCTGTTCTCTACTGAATAAACTGAAGAGCTGATCAAGTTTGATCTTACTTGTTTTTCTGTAGCATGGTTCAATATGTTGCAGGTAAAAAAACCCGCAGAAACTGAAAAAAGTGTCAGAAAACGTATAATTGGCAGAAATTGATCAGAATATGATCATTGCATTCTACACTTGTAGAGTACATATGGCTGTAAATACAGATATAACTGTTCTCAACCAATCACCCTCCGTGCAGCAGCAATGCAAAACTTCCTTGGGAGTGCAATAAGAAAATCATGGCTCCTTTTTTGGGTATTTCAAGTTACAGTTTTACCCTGTTTTTGAGAACAAAGGAAAAAGGAAGTAATTAATTTTGATAATTTCCCCACTGTAGCCTAGTTTCACCTCTGCCACTGAGTCACCATCACCTCCACTTCCGGAAAGAGAAGTTCAGACTACAAACCTGTTCCCACAAACTTTTTTTTTTTGTCCCCCCTCTCCTGGGACATCCTGACTAGAATAGAGGATACTATTGCCATGACATTTTAGAGAAATGCTTTACGAATGAAAACTTCCAAACAGTGGCAAAAAATCAACCCATTCCCTTGGCCTATTTAATTTGCTGTATGCTACTGGACAGCTCTTAAACTCTCTGCCTCCTTCCCAGCAATATTTTGTAGCCTTGTTTTAATGTAGAACTTTATCTATGCCATCACCTACCTTTGGCTTTACATATTTTTCTCCATGATGGATTTTCCAAAATATGTTGAAAACCATGTCTCTGCATCTGGTATTTTCAGTCTGATAAAGTTAGTACATATGTATCTGATAGTATAATTTTATCAGTTTAGAAAACTAAGAATGAGATAATGCCTTCAGTTGCGTTTCTTAGCATATGAATTCCTCCTGATGTTATGTACAAAAGCTAAAATACATTGCCAGTATCTTAGGTTCTAAGTGCTGACCCTTGTTCCTACTGGCAACTGTGAAAGAGATTTTTCTAAGATTCACTGCAAAATCTTCAAGTATGGCATGATGTAGTCACTTTTGTAGATAATGGTCACATCTATAAATATATTGCAACAAATTTTTTCTGAGACTAGGTTTTATCAAGACATTTAAGAAAACATTTTGCAAGAGAGAAAATTTTAAGTGTCATCTTCCACTGTTTTCAGCCACTCAGCAAAAAGAGTAGCCTAGTGAACAAACGTAATATTTAATACTGAAGTTTTGAGCCAGCAGTTACTGATGACATTAGCATAAATACATTTTCTTGCCATAGTGGAGAAAGTATCTTAGTTGCTTTTGTCACCTAATACAAAATGAGTCTGTGATGCCCATAAAGTCTGGGGACCATGTCAGTGAAAAATGGGTAAGTTACCAGAGAAGCCAAATCACACTGGAATGTCTCAGTTCTTTTAAGGCTGTGATTACAGTGTGGGGACTGCCTGCTGTACATGCTTGTGCATTAGACGTTTGTTTACGTGCTTTTGTCTTCTCTTGCTTTGACACACAAAGATATCCATATGTACATGTACAAACAAGCAGGAAAAAACAGAAAACATTATTTTTGCCTGTGTGGACCTCTTCTCCCACCTCTAGCCTCTGCAAAACATTTTTGAGCGGCACCAGTAGATCTCACAGCAAAATAACAGAGTAAATGTCTGTATGTCTGCTCTACCACAGGTGCGAGATACCACTCAAGAACCCTGTGGACGATTATCATTCATGAAGGAGCCCAAATCTACAAGAGGTCTCGTTCATCAAGCCATATGTAATTTAAACATCACTTTACCCATTTACACAAAGGTACTGTGAAATTACACTGATCTATAGTCGTCGGCATTATAATACAAACAAGAAATGAGTAGGAGGGCAAAATATTGTTGGAGATTCACAGTCAGGTTCTTTTAAGAAGAATAAATACCACCCAAAGGCTTACCATTTCTGGGGTTTGTTACTTTTAATGCCAGTGTTCAGAGATGTTATCGGGTATTTTCTAAGGACTTGGAAGAAAGATGAAAATCCAGCTTGCACTACATAGCTCCCATGGTTTCATTAGGTATTGCACAAGAATTGAGCTCTAGAATTTGGAAAGATTACAAAGAAAATATCTTCTTCAACTAGATTTTAGTATTACATTCATTTTTGACACTGACTTTCTTCCTACATCTGATCAGATCTTTCAGAATCAATGAGTATTTCACAAGGTGTAAATGGTCTTTCTTCAGAATATTGTTGTAACAATTATTACTGTGCCTTGGGGAAGAAAATCGTCCAGTATCGAGACCAGAAAAAGGAAAGGAAAACTAGTATGAGTTAGTTTGTAAATAACAAGACTGAGACCAGTTGAATTCTCATAAATTATAGAAATGCCCTTGGTTTCTGTTTGAGATCAGATATTAAGCATCACTCAATTCTCTAGAAAGAGGCAGTTTTATTGCTATTCTGGCATAACACAGATTTTTTTACTGTCCTTATCAGAGTGGGAGCTGCATGTCTTTTAGAAATGGATGAGGCTGTTTGTCCAGAATCTTGCCTGTTGGTGTTCATTTTTGCCTCAGCATTTTTAGCATCTAATATAACCTATAGCATTTTTTTATTGCTTAAAAATAATGCATCTCAATATACTTTAATTTTAAATGGGTAACCTTCTTACCTACTTTAAGTATTCATTCTAATTTATGGGTGAAAAGCATGTACATATTTTAAGTTTTGGTACAAATAAGGATCACCAGAAGTCTAACAGACAGAAGCAACTTTTCTGCTTTGTAATCTGCTTGATTCTGTAGCCTTTCGTGTTTTAAATGGACGGTTTTGTCTCGCTGCTTTTTGACATCAGAAATGGATTGCAGAAATGTACTGTGTTTTCTTCTCTGCTGTTAAATGTTGTCAGAAGGTTTTTCCTCTACTCTCTTGTTCTAAAAAATTGTGTTTTGCCTGCTCTGTTTTTCCCTTCTCTTTTTGTATGGCATTTTGGAACTGAAAGGAATCAGAATCAGATCAAGAACAAGAAGAGGAGGTAATGTTGCTATAACAGCATGTTCTTGCTTATGCATACTCTTAACATAAAACTAACAGACATAGCCTGGAATATTAAATCTGTAGTGAAACGATACTACAAAAACAAATTTGTGTACCCAAAAGGGGTGTGATTCACACATCTTGTCCATTGGTACCACCCAAAGAGAGGTTCTCACAGAGTTCTGAGTTGGATTGCTGAAGTCCAGCACAGAACCAGTGTTAACCCAGAGGTTACAAGTAAGTTTACCCAAAGTAAAAGGTGTAGATTTTCCATCTTCAGCATAAACTGAGTTGCGTTCCGAGCCCTGTTCTGGCAGTTAGAGATCTTTTGTCCGGCCTGACCCCTACACAACTTAGTAACGTTAGAAAAGCATCCTCATATTTTGATGCTGTTCAGCTGTTGGAAACCAGTAAAAGTGGCAGCACTGTGAGTACAGCCTGCTCTCCAAAGACCATGGTCATCATTTCTGCAAACTGCAAAGTGGAGTTCAGCAGTTTTGTTGCATGCATTGCAGTTTCCTGTTACCATTACAGAAATGTTTACCACTCCTGTTTCAGTGCTGAAACATAGGCACTGTCATGTGAAAACATAGCCAATGTTTTTAAGCTAATTCTCACCATATTCATTCAGAAGGTAACATTTCTTACCAGGTGATTATTAAGTACTGTACCAAATGCACAAAACTAACTCTTTTAGCCTCTATAATGCTGTTTATGCATTCCCAGTGAAGTCCCCAAAAGTTGTTTTTAACAAATCTATGCTTGGTAAAAGCAGTGTAAAGGATATTGGAAAATCATATTTCTAAACATTGATGACTTCTTATACGTTTATATAAGAAACTAAAGCACAAAAAAAGACGAGCTCATTGATGGCTAAAAACACCTTCCATTTTAAATTCTTTTTTGTCTACTTTATTCAGTTTTATGTTAATAATATCAATTAGTATACTGACATAATTCCACGCTGATTTGGAGGAACTTAAAGTAAAGGGACTTGAAGTATCCTACGGATTGTAGGTTACTACGTAGTGGGACCTGTGCGGCAGAGGAATTCAGACTGTCATAGACCTGTAACACACACTGCTAAGTGTGAAGTTTAATTATATCAGCCTAAATGACTGCAAGGTATGTGTGAGCACAGAGGTCTTGCCAGTGATTTCCTTGTATTTGCTTCCAGGTTATGAAAAAGCAAGAATTAGTTAACATCTTAACTGAGGCACTGTATTGCATTTATCTCTATAAATAGTATGTTTAAACAAGTAAAACCATTTCAGTGCTCACTAAAAAACTACTGTGAGGGCTTTAATGTACACAGCATATTGAATCAGCACTCCTGTATAGCTAGTTTTCATTCCTCACAGTCATCCTACCACCTCAAGTTTTTGTAGGAAATTAAACACCTAGTTCTACTTCTAAATCTGCATACTTTTGCATATCCACATGTACACAACAAAAATTTTATTTTGCTTGTGTAGGCAAATGATTGTGCTAGCAGAGGTGAAAAAAACATCAAAGCCACAAGGCAACTTAGAAAATGTGCTTCTTGAATTTTTGTAGTCTAAAACCGCTTGTGGTTTTTTTTTGGCAAAGGCTATGTTTTCTTTTGAGCAGCAGTAAAATTGTATGGCTTTTTCAGTCTGTACCCCAATACACTGACAAACCACAAAGATTGCCTCTGAGGGCCACCACTGCTTTCATGTAGCGGTGTCAAGAGTCAGAAGTGGCATCCCTTCCTAGTTCTTGCCTTAGGCAGTGGCAAGTCTGCAGCCATTCCTGCACCTGCTTTCATCATCACCCAGTTCAGAGGCGAAAATGCAAACTGTGAGCTCAGAATGAACACGTGCAATGAAACCGCACACCACGCGTGCATGTTGCCTTCCAGCTGGGACGCAGACACCCATACTGGGCTTTTTTGCTTTAGTCAGGAAGAAATACATGAAGAACAATGCAACAACATATGCCGTAATACAAAAGTCTGGGTCCTCTGTACTAGTCGCTTTTCAAGAAAACACATTGCAGCATTTTTCATCTAATATCGACCATAACTATTGCAAAGTAACCATTTTTTTTTGGTCATTAGAAGCACTAAAGCCATGCTTTCACCATTGTTTTAAATACATTCTTGGTTCCATTTAAGTCAATGAATCTGTGTGTCTCCATACATCTAGTGGATTTGACTCAACCTGTACTACTTCATTAGTGACTTTATATATGTAGAATATATTTGAACTTTAAATGTCCCCCTTTTTTTTCTTCTAGGTTGATATTGCTTCAGAAAAAAGTAAGATTTTTTTTGTTTGAAAATGTTATAATGCAGTTTGTATGAAAGACAGTTAAGAATCAAGATAAGCATGAGAGCTAAGCTGTAACTGCTGTTGCTAATAACATCAATACTTTAAAAACTGTAACAGAAAGCAATTTAATACCAAAGCAGCTATCCAATTAAATACATTTTAATGTATAAATTAACAAGTGCTAGTTTAAAAACGGTTCATCTAAGCATTTACTTTCCTTTGACATCCCTAGTGATCCCGCTATTGTTATTTTGCTTGTATGAATGCTCGTCCCTCCATTTTTTTGTTTTATCCATTTGTTGACACCCAATGTTGCCTCATTTGAGATAAATAACAGTATCACTTTTCATGAAAACTTAATTAATATTCCAATATATTTCATTAAACTCATGAAGGACAACCATGCAAAAAAGTGATACTGTCCAAAGTCATCAGGCTGTTTAACCCTCCGCCCTTCCCACCCTTTACTGTGGTGAAATATGAGTGGAAATATGACCATTAGGCTGGGTGCAGCATATATCCCCTTGGTATGTACAGAATCAGGTCATCATGGTTAGAAACTGAGGGTGAGTGGTTCCCAGTGCCAAAGATCTCCTTTAATGAAGATGCAAATCAAGCAGATGAATATACTGTCTGAAAAGTATCTCTAATAAGAACTGTTTTCAGATGCAGAGATTTCTTGAATTTGTTTAGGCAAAGAGTGATTTTTCTCTTGTTTCCAGTGTAAAGTGCAGTGTCTCACCTTTTTTCTGCATTGCATTATGAGGGTTATTTATCTTTCATGTACTGAGTACAAGTTTTAATTGGAAAGACAACAGCACCATCATCCTGCAGATCAAAGGGATGATGGTTCCTACAACCTCCTTTGTCTAAAGCAGAAATGCTTCAACTAGAGAATAAAAGACTGACCAGGGTGACAAAAGAGTGAATGTTGTGGCGGCAAGTAGTACTCACCATCATTAACAACATTACTGTGATCAGCTTTCTGCTCTAATTCATTATTATTTACACCAGGAGAACCAATTTTATCACAGTGGAAAAGACACACCATACATAGTATAGGCAGCAGAATGAAAATTTAGTTGCCTCTTGACTCACCTTGGCCATGGGAGGTGCATTCAACAGAGCAGTAAAACGTACAGGTGAAAGAGGGCTGGAATGCTCTCCTTGTCGCGTAATTCTTTACTCCATGCAGGAAGTAAAGGGGGCAGGATGCAGTTTTGGTGAGGTTGCTCAGTTGTGGCTCTCAGATATCTAAATTCAACCTGGCACAGAGCAATTTGGTGACTCTTGCAGTAGCTGAATACAAACACCAGCCAGAGCATTTCAGTATGCACTGGGCAGGTCACGCTAAAAACTGGCACCAAAATCACCCCCAGACATCTGGTTATAATTAATGCACAGCACAAACATTTAGCACACATTCCACACAAGAGGATAGTGTAGCAAAATGGCTATTTTTTTTTACAAAGAATACAAATAATTCTGTATTGCTTAGGTTCTCCTTAATTGCCACACTACGTTGACTTTCAGCCTGGGGTGCAGAAACGTGTCAAGTTTTATGTGCTGCCCTACCTTTAAAAGAAAAATGTACAACTACAATTTCTGTTCATAACTTGCTGCAGTCCTCCAATGTTTCCCTCTGTTCAATACACATTTTTTAGTGGTCCTTCTGGAAATTAAATATGCCCAGTGGGCAGTTACGGCATAATGGGAATTCCCTGCAGCCAGTTTACTATATATTGATTGCTCAGATTAGACAAATATTTCACCACAGTACGTTTTACACTATTTTCATGTATCTTTAATTTATATGATTAATTTTTAGAGCTGTTGTTTTTTAACTGAAGCTACATACCCAGCAGCATCTGCAACACCTTTGCTTTGCATGGAAATAACTTGCCTTACATGAATTGTATGTATGTGTCTAGTGTGACTGTCTCTGATTTTTGGTTGCCATACATTACATTTTTTAAAACTTTGAAATCACTTCTAAGTTGATTCACAGTTTTTTCTTATTATCTCTCAGTTTCTTCTCTGTCTTCTCTTTCCTCAATTCATTAGTTGTCAATGAGGATGTTCCAAGGAAAGGACCATGCCTCTTAAAACAAAAGACTGTTTGTTTCATTGTTTAGGTGTGAAATCCCCTTAGATGAAATGCCGGTTTGCAGCTGATTCAGATCTCTACATATTTGATAATATCTTAGATTACTGCAGAATTACTTGTAACTTTTTATTTTGGTCATTAAGAAAAATTTAAAAAAATGTTAACCGAATGTTATTCTGACAGTTTGCTAACACTGGCTTTCTCTTAGAGGAAATCGACTCTCAATCAGTTCTAATGCTTTCCGCCTTTTTTCTTGTTTATTTTTATTTGAACATTGATCTGTAACATCTGAACAATCTTGAGATACCTATTTTTGTGTAACTTCACTGTGTTTCTTCCGTTTTTAATTTTAAATTTTGTTGTTGGTTTTTTTGTTTGTTTTTTTTAGTGGTGTCCTGATTTGGTTTGTTACCGCTTCAATAATGTATGTGTGGTTGTGCTATATTGATAAAGTTAAGCAAGTTATTTCCTACCATTTTCCTTTTCAGTTGGTTTGGTTTGGTTTCCCCCCCCACCCCGTTAGCTTTGCTTTGCTCTTGTACCCTCAGATCTTGTGGATCCACCATTCCTGGCCCATTTTGTTGACCTTCCTACCACTGCAACCAAAGACTGTCATTTTCAGTCCTGATTACATTTTCCAATCTCTATTTTTGATTTCCATTTTACTTTCAATGTTTTTCATTCGCATCAAAGATGACGAGACAGAATCTACAGAAACATCTATCCTGAAAAGCCATCTTGTTAACGAAGTCCCTGTACTAGCCAGTCCAGACCTGTTGTCTGAAGTTTCTGAGATGAAACAAGACTTGATCAAAATGACTGCCATCTTGACAACTGACCCCTCTGATAAATCAGGCTCCATTAAAGTGAAAGATCTCGGAAAACCTACCGAAGAGGAGCCAGGAGAGCCTTTTGAAATAGTTGAAAGAGTGAAAGAAGACTTAGAAAAAGTAAGTAAAATTCTGAGAGGTGGATCCTACACCAGAGAAGAACATGTTTTGCAGAAGTCCCTTTCCAAGCAAGAACTGGTAGAAGAAGAATGGGTCATTGTCAGCGATGAAGCAATTGAAGAGGCCAGAAGAAATGCTCCTTTAGAAGTCACCGAACCTCCCTGTGTAGAAGTCAGGGTAGACAAAGGGACAACAAAACCAGAGAAGCCGGACATGACAGGAATGGTAGATTACCTTGCAGAGGATTTAAAATCATACGTTTCTCTTCATGAGGTACAGCCACAAGCCTTACAAGAAGACTTGATAGAAGAGAGATTTGAAGCTGTAGTCATAAGCAGGGATTCTGAAAAAGAAGGGCAGCAATCTCCAACAACTGAAAGACCAAGTCCACAGGAGCAACACAAGCCTGCCTTAGAAATTAAAAAGCCAGTTCGGACAAAAGTGAGAGACAAGCAAAAGCAAAAGCAAAAGGAAGGCAAAACGCACAGCGGTGGAGAACAACCAGGACTAAAGAAGCTCACTTCAGATGTGTCACTAGGTGAGGAACCTGGCTTAGCACCAACAGCTGCTCCTGAGGCTAAGGCTGTATCTCCTGTTATAGAGGAAACTCCTATTGGCTCAATAAAAGATAAAGTTAAAGCTCTTCAGAAACGAGTAGAAGATGAACAAAAAATCCGGTCAAAACTACCTGTCAGAATTCAAACAAGAGAAGGCGCTGCTGAAAAGGCCTCTAAAAGACCAGTGCAAGTAAAAAAACCGGTAGCACACAAAGCACAACCACCTGTTTCACCTTCTTCTAAGACAGAAAGACTGGAAGAGACCATGTCAGTTCGTGAACTGATGAAAGCCTTCCAGTCAGGCCAAGACCCATCCAAGAATATATCTGGACTGTTTGAGCACAAATCTGTCAAGCAGAAGCAACAGCCCCCTGAGAAGGAAACAACCCGGAGAAAAACAAACTCTTCACAAAGTGAAACGAGGCGAGTATCAAGCCACAAGACAGATAAACAGAAGGACAAACAAAGCACGGTATCAAAAGCAGAGAAAGAGCCACAATCAAAAAAAGGAAAAATGCAAATTTCGACTGTTGAAATTACCAAGAAAGCTGCAGGTAAAGACCAGGTAAAAGAGCCGAGCAGCAAAAAACCAGTGGAACCGCTCCCCCCGGTATTTGATGATGAAAGTGCCAAAGATATGGCAGCTGTGAAGCGCAGGACTTCTGATGACCAAGGAGACACTGACTTCCAGATCAGCCCCGACAGAAAAACCTCAACAGACTTTTCTGATGTCATTAAAGAAGAGCTGGAGGATAATGACAAATATCAACAGTTCCGACACCTTTCAGTGACAGAGGAGGGAGAGCTTAACTTGGAGCAAGTACTGACCAGTCCTTTTAGTGTTGCTTTTCCAACAGAGCAGGTGAAAGATGGATTCCTTCCTGCTCTTTCTCTACAAAGTGCTGCTTTTGATGGGAGCTCAGAGAGCCTTAAACATGAAGGTGTGGCTGATTCTCCAGGTAGCTTACTTGACGGAACCCCTCAGATCAGCTCTGAGGAAAGTTATAAGCATGAGGGTCTGGCAGAGACTCCAGAAACAAGCCCTGAAAGCCTCTCGTTCTCACCCAAGAAAACCGATGAGCAAATTGAAGAAGCTAAAGGAGCAGCTAGAGAACACACAACAGCAGAAACATGTCCTCTGAAGGAACTCTCTCCAAAGGAGGATGAAAAAGGTATTACTGAAAGACAGCTAGATGCTGTTACTGAGACTAATAAGTCTCATTCTGACCATGTATCAGAAGAGCTTGTACCTACAGCCTCTGAAGAAGAGGCTGATAAACTTAAAGAAAGTAGCTCAGCTTCCATTATGAAAGATACTAGCAGGGATAAAGAATCCAGAACCACTGCACATTTAACTAAGTCTTCTGAAACACATGACACTGCTTTAGAGAAAGAAAAAGATATAACCTGTGAACGCCGTGGTGCAGATAGAAGTCCCCAGAAATTGGAACTTTCACTTGCTAGCCATGATAGTGAAAGCTGTAGCCCAGTTGCAGATGACTCTTTGGCTGTAAGTCAGAAAGACTCACTGGAAGCAAGCCCAGTGCTAGAAGATAACTCATCACACAAAACGCCTGATTCTTTGGAGCCCAGTCCTATGAAAGAGTCTCCCTGCCGGGATTCCCTTGAAAGCAGCCCTGTAGAACAAACAGTGAAGGCTGGTATTTTGGGGCAGGGTCCTCCTCAGCCTGTTCTTGGCAAAGGAGAGACCTGCCCAGAGCTGGCATCAGTGCGTTCCAGGATTCTCCGTGACCCTGAGGGAAGTGCTGATGATGACAGTCTAGAGCAAACATCCCTCATGGAGAGTTCAGGGAAAAGTCCTCTTTCACCTGAAACTCCTAGTTCTGAAGAAATTAGCTATGAAATCACACCGAAAACAGCAGAGTCACAAGCACTGTCAAATGTACCAAAATCGGCCATGATCCCTGAGGTCAGTGAAGAACCAGAGGATGACTCAGAATGTGAACCAAAGAAGAGATTCACCCCTGAAGAGGAGATGTTTAAAATGGTGACCAAAATCAAGATGTTTGATGAATTAGAACAAGAAGCAAAACAGAAGAGGGACTACAAAAAGGATTGTAAGCAAGATGAATCTTCTACAGTTGCTGATTCAGGAGCTGCATGTGAAGCTGAAGAAGCGGTGTCAATGGCTGTAGAACGAAAAGGTGTACCAACAGTGGTGATGTCTGCAGCTGAATCTAGAAAAAGTTCTTCCTCTTCAGAAAGCGAGCCAGAACTGACTCAGCTGAAAAAAGAAGCTGACTCAGGCCTCTTGATGGAGCCTGTGATCCACGTGCAGCCACCCTCACCGTTACCGTCCAGTATCAACTCCAGTTCTAGCCCCAATGAGGCAGGTTTTCAACCCATTGATTCAAAGCAGTGCTCTGTCAGGATAGGTGCAGTTAAAGCAGACCAGGATAAGCCAACAGAACATGACAACGAGGAACCACTTATTCTTGGGGGCACCTGTAAGGCTTCCACCCGAGAATCAGGCACTTGTCATTCTGATGGTTGTGTATCAGCAGAAACTGATGAGTCCAAATGTGGCAGCACAGGTTGCAGTGAGGCAGTTAGTCCCAGCAGTCCAGTGATGCAGTCTGGGGCTATTCTGTATCATTCCATTGGTGACAGTTCTCAAAAAGAAGTTTATGTTGAGTCTTCACTAACACTACAGCAACATGATGCTACTGAAAAAGATGCCAAACCCACTGCATTGTTAGCACACACAGATCTCGTTTCTGCAGGAGCTGCATCTGAGAAAGCAGATGATAGTTCTTGTGGACACAGTACAACAGAGTGCTCTGTACCACAAGGTGGCAAACTGCCTGAAGAGGGTACTGCTGACCATTCTGCACTGGGGCAAGCACAGGCAGACCTCGAAACATCTCAAGGAGATATTCATGCTGAGGAACCCCTACCAGAGTATTCATCCCTTACCACTGAAACAGGGGAACTTGAAAATTGCGTAGCAGATGCTGCTGAAAGTAGTGTTCCTTATATAGTAAGCCCTTATGAAAACGTGTCTTGTGCGCATTTCTTTAGTGACTCTGAAAGTAAGGAAGGATCTGTTAGAAGTCTGCCTCCTTCTCTGGAAGGAGGAGAAGATCAGAGTGGTGAAGCTTTACTTAGCAGAGACGCAGGTAGTGAGTGTTACTTGTCAGAGGAAGTATATATGGAAATAGAGCCAAAACCAGATGCACTTCAGAAAATATCACAAGGGTCTTCAGCCTCAGCTTCCACAAAATTAGATGAATCTGCCCTTGAAGATATAGGAGATGAAACAGACAAATGGGTCAGTCCAGTTGTCATCACTAAAACCGATGTGGATTCTGACATGTGGAGTGAAATACGTGAAGATGATGAAGCTTTTGAAGCTCGGGTGAAGGAAGAGGAACAAAAGATATTTGGGTTGATGGTAGATAGGCGATCACAAGGCACAACACCCGATACAACACCGGCCAGAACACCCACCGAAGAAGGGACACCACTTAGTGAACAAAACCCTTTTCTTTTTCAGGAAGGGAAGCTGTTTGAAATGACTAGAAGTGGAGCCATTGACATGACCAAAAGGAGCTATCCAGATGAAAGCTTTCAATTCTTCCAAGTGGGGGAGCAGCCTCAGGAAGAAGTTTCTCTATCTGAAGAAGTAAAAGGAGCAGCAGAGGTGGAATCTTCTCAGCTGAAGAGCTCACCAGATCCATTTTCACCTTCAGAGTCAGAGGACTTGGATACGCAAGAAAGAGATACATTAAAATATTCACCCCCCACACCTGAGTCTAGTGATAAATCAGAAGAAATGATTGAAGGTGTCAGCACAGGCACCACAAAAGCAGATCTTAAATCCAGAATTCCAATTAAAATGGGTATTTCAGCTTCTTCAAAATCACCAAAGAAAGAAACTGCTGCCTCTGAAGCTGAGCCCCTCTCCGGAACAGAGACCGACACGGCTGATAGCAGTCAGGTGCCTTGCCCTATCTCTCCTGAGCAGTCCGAAGCAGAAGACAAATTGGATTTTTCCAAAGTCACTAGATTAGTTGGTTCTGAACAGGGCGATGAGTCCCCAGACTCTTCACCGGAGGAACAGAGATCTGTGATTGAAATCCCTACAGCTCCAATGGAGAGTGTGCCTTCTTGTGAAAGCAAATCCAAAATTCCTGTGCGAACGGCTGCTGCTGCTGCATCGCAGTCCTCACTACAGTCGGAACACGAGAGCCTTCCCACCGACTACTTCCTAGATGGTTTGCAGTGTGAAGGAAAAGATGACCAAGCAAAACCAAAGTCTAAAATTCCTGTCAAAGCAGCTTTCCAAAAAGCTGAACAGCAGTGCACACACACTGACCCGTCTGTCCGCAAGCTAGAGTCTCCCAAAGCTCTTGACACGTCAAGCAAACTACCTACGAAACAAGACAGCCGAAGTAAATCTGAATCTGATGCAAGTAGTCCCACAGACCCAAAGACTAAGCGTTCCATAAAAGCTAGGAGTTATGCCGAGGCAGAAGCAGAGACCAGGGAGAGAGAGAGAGACATGAAGCTTGAGCTAGACTCAGATGAGGCAACAACAGCAAGACCCAAGGTATTTTCATCACGGTTGCCAGTTAAAAGCAGAAGCACTTCAGCCTCCCGTGGTGCTTTTAGTCCCACAAAAGAAAGTAAGGAATGTTTTTTTGACCTTTACAAAAACTCCATAGAATTCTTTGAAGAAATTAGTGATGAAGCTTCTAAATTAGTGGAAAGACTCACACAGTCAGAGAGAGAACAAGAATTAGTTTCAGATGATGAAAGCAGTAGCGCCCTAGAAGTTTCAGTTATTGAAAATGTGCCATCCAGTGAGATTCAGCAGTCAGTTCCTGAAGACATCTTTGACACCAGACCCATTTGGGATGAGTCTGTAGAGACTCAGATTGAACGTATCCCTGACGAAAATGTCCATGACCATGCTGAAGGTATTTGCCAACGACTGGGATTCCCTGTGCGACGCATGTCATGAATTAAGCTTTTTGGTTCTCTGTTTTCTTTGGGGTGTGTGTGTGTACGTATGTTTGTATACATGTGTAACATGTGTGGCATTTTCTTTTAAGCTTTTGGTGATTAGTTGTGTATTTTTTTTTCCTCGTGAGCTGTGTTTAGTTTTTTTTTTGTGTTGTGTCTGTGTTTTTCTTGTCTGTGAAACAATCTCAAGATTGCAAACCATGAATACTTACGGGAAGTGTTACCTTAATAAACAAACACACTTCTAAAAATACCTATTGTTTTCCCATTAAGCTGATTGCTCAGGTCATGCGCACTTTGGCTTTTGGCTTTCCCTGGCCCCATTCTTAACTATTAATTTTTAGTAATGAAGAAATATTTTGGCATCGACTGAAACAGAGACAGGCAAATTGATTTTCTTTGGAGTTGTGACACAAATTAATCTGCACTGCAGAAGTTTTCAACGGTTAAGTTTTTCATGTTCCTTTTTTTGATTATCTGTGTTTCAAGAAAATTTTGTGTCACCAGTAACTTCAACACAGGTTTTCCGGTGGTTGGTTTTCCTCTCACCTACCTGTGTGCTACTGTAGAGTAACCATGACAGAAGAAATCCAGTATATTGTTAACCCTACGCAATTTTCTCAGTCTGAGGTATTGCAATTCCTGCGTGCCTTCAGGGAAAATCAAAACTCAAATTCTGCCATTCTCAAATTAGCTTTGGGGATGGGAGGAACAGTTAGTCTCACCATTATCAAAATAAATGAAGACTGGCAAATGAACATCTGATTTTTTCCTTGCCTTCATTGTAATTATTTTGCATCATTTCCTAACTGAAAGGGTCAAAGACACTTAAATTAACAATATCTCAAATAGAAAGCATGTCAATTGTCACATGGACCATAAAACCAAAAATTTCTCTACATCAGAAAGAACCTAATTAGAAGCACAAGTCCAGATGAATTTTTCAAGCTTGGCATTTACTAAGGAGGCATGGAAAATTATGGCACTTGACTTAGACAAAGTCTTCAATTTAACGTTAGAACAAAGTTTTAGAATAAAATGCTTGGCCGAAATAGGCACATTAGGGACTTTGGTCCTTTAGATTTTCACACAAAAGCCTGATTTTCAAGTGGAAAATGTACATAGTCCTGTGCTTTTTGAAAAATCAAGCTTTTTTTTAACCTGGGGAATTACAGTCCTCACTTTAGTTACCCAGTTGTAACGGCCTGTCTGGGTTTAGATTACAGCAATCAGAAAAAAAGCCCACTTTCCCGTGTTACCTATGAAAAGGGTTTTTAACCTGTAAAAGACAGCTTGTGGCTCTCTTTGACCTTTAGATCCACAGGACGATCGCGAAAGGACAGAAGAAAGACTGGCCCATATTGCTGATCACCTTGGATTCAGCTGGACAGGTAAAATGCACATCATCTACTCCACTGAGAAAGGAGGGGAACAGTCGTCTCTTTTTTCATGTTTCTTTCAGATAATTTCCTGATTATTTAAAGATCCTTTATAGAAATATTTCAGCCATTCACTGTCTTCTCATTACTAAGATTACTATAGCCTGTTAGGTAAGAACTCATATGCCCTTTCTGTGGCATCTCCAGAGAGAAGACTCCAAGGACAAAGGGGTGGCGTATGTTACCCTACTCTGCCCAGAATGCAACAGCTCTGGCTAGAAGATAAATGAATAAACGTTACCGCTGTTTTGGAAGGCCACTATAGGGATAAATGACTTCAGCTTCTTTTCAACAGGACTGTGCTGAGGAAAACAGGATAAAAAGGGACCTGTTTGTAACAATCACTTTAATATTGTGGCTTTAATAGATCCAAGACAGTTAATGTTACTGGAGACAAGTGAAGGTAACACAGAATGAAACATTGAAAAACAGCTTAAGTGTTTACAAAGAAAAAGAATGTGTGTTGTGTCAAACTGTGCTATCCAACAAACAGCTTCTGCAAAAACAGTTAAATGAGGTTGACACTTTATTGTATCTCTCCCTAGAGCAGTACCATGCTCTTGACATAAGCAAGGCTCTAGGAGTTAAACAGGAGTTGCACACCAGATCAAAAATGTTCACTCTCTGATAATGAAGATCATGCTCTATACTGTTTTTACAAACATCTTCAGAGTACATACAAAATATCATTAATAATTTTGCTTATGTTACTCACGCTTCCTTCCCTGTCCTCTATTTCAATCCATGAAGAAGTCTGGGAGCATATGTCCCTCATTTTAACATGGATTATCTTGAAATCAGTAGGACTTGGACCTGTGCAATGTAACAGATCAGGAATGTGCTGAAAATTTTTGTCAAACTGATTTGACTGTGTAGGATTTTAATCTAATATGTAGTTACTGAAAATTTGTCGAAGTTTACAGTTGCCCCAGTTTACAAGGTGGCCTGGAAATAAGGTTATCTGGGTATGGGTTCCCTTCACCCTTTTAAAATGTGATGCCCTCCAAAATCAAGTCTATGCCACTGTAGCGATAATGACAGTGGAATGGAATATGAATCCTTCTTTGTGAGAGAAGAAGATATCTGGAGACCAGGAATAACAATAGGAACCTCACAAATTCTCCATGGCCTTAAGTCATGCAATGACCTCTTTCAACAGCTGCATCGTAGTTTGGTGATGGAAAGAAAGCTGTTTCAGTGTTCCAGACTATTAAACCATTTCTCTTTCCTGGACTGAAGTCTGAACCTGTGCTGCATTGGTTCACCTATGTATGCATACTATGTATAGGAATCACCTATTCCTAGTATCACATTTTCAGGTTTTTGTTTTCAACTATGATTCACAGACATTTACTTTTCTTGAAAATGAAAGAAGTCCAGGGGAGGGGTTAGTAGTATGCTTTAACCTAACCTGACAAAATACCATTACTTAACATAAATTCTTTTGCTAGATTTTGATCGAAGTTTCTGAAATACTCAGCATTTCAGAGGATGGAATCTGCTGAGCATGGTGCTCCATAGCTAGACATACTTTTATCTGCTCATGTACTATTTCTGCAGTTTCACTGTTTGACAGCTTGTTGTGCCTCTGAGAACTAGGAACAGCAGACAAAAAAACGAAAGCTCACACAGACCCATCACTTCCAGGCATGATCCACTGCTGTCTCAGTCACAAGCTTACTGCTTAACACTGCCTCTAAATATAACACAAACTGCACAGAAGCAAAAAGAATTTGCTTTCAGAAAGTCTGTAATCCACTTTGCTGCTGTAAGGCAGGGAGAAAGAAGATGACATCATTACAGAGAAGGATTTCTTTTTCAGAGCTAGCAAGAGAACTGGATTTCACAGAAGAGCAAATTCACCAGATCCGAATTGAAAATCCTAATTCACTTCAAGACCAGAGCCACGCACTCCTCAAATACTGGCTTGAAAGGGACGGGAAGCACGCAACAGGTCCGTAAAACGCTCTCCGGTGTGTTAGCTGAGGGGACAGATGTGTGTTGTAATCACCAAAGGAAAATTTGGGTAAAATTTAGACTATAGAAGGAATGACTACAGAATGTACCTATTTTTTTAAGCCTATCTGTATAAGATGGCATATCATGGGATTCTCAGAAAGAATAGTTTCATCTTGTTCATTTGCAGGCAAGGCAAAACATCGTACAGCAAAGAAAGAGTGGAAAAAAACACTGAGGCCTCTTTTTCCTAAAATGAGACATGTTTAGGGGAGCAAAACAAATGTGTTGAAGGAAAAGTAAAATGAGCGTTAATTTTTATAGGCAGCCCTTCAGTGAATTCTCAGTTTTCATAGCAATGCTTCTAAATGCCTCTGTATGTTATATATAACATTATGTTGCTCAGTATTCTATATATGCACTTGATATGGAAAAGAGAAGGGAGAGAGCTTGCAAACTCCTTAGCTCAGCTGCATAGTGCCATTTTAACCCCACAGATACCAGTCTTACCCAGTGTCTTACAAAAATCAACCGCATGGATATCGTTCACCTAATGGAGACCAGCGGCATGGACCCCGCGCAGGCCCACGGCCCTCGCACGTACGCCGAAATCGAGCAAACGATAGGACTGGACCATAGCGAAGGTAAATGTCTCCTGATCCAGGCTGCCCAGGTTCTCACCTGAGCACCACCTCCTGTTCTGAAATGTTTGACTAGGATAACCTGTGAACTCTTATGCCCGAGCAGTAGAATCTCATTTTGAAAGCCTGGCTAACATGGGTGAATGAAAGCATGACATCACACAGGCCACGCTTCCACCAGGTAGAAGATCTCCGCATCATTAGCTGCTTCTTATGAAGCAAATAAAGGAACTTTGCCAGAAACTAATGCAAATACATATAACCAGTTTGTTGGGTGGGTTTTATTTTTTTGCTTATATAAGAACTTCTGTAAAAGTTAAGAAGGCTGCATTAGGATTTGACTAAGGTTTGCAAAGGAAGACTACAAAGGAAAAACCTTTGGCTTGAGGTATCCAGGTTATTATAATTGTGCTGTGAGGCTGCTGGATTTCTAAAATTTAGAAGATCAGTACATTAGATCAATGGTTGTAAATTGAAGAAACTTCCAAATGATGTGAAATAAAATTCTTTTTTCAGGAAGTGATAGTTCTTGCATCCTTAACGTAGTATTGAAGTAGCAGCTCAGTTAAGTGTTAGGCAGCTGCAAGTGTCCCACCTTTAAGAGAAGGCAGGAATAGAAGGTTGGTTGCTCCAATTCAGCACAAGTAATTATGTTTTCCCCATGCTATTGTTCTGAGTTCAAGAGGTTCCTAGAAAATAGGACTAGTAAGGAAAAACAGAAGACAAAATTTGTGATTTGTGGCCTGAGGAACAGAAACATGCTATTTCTCATTTATCTTCCAGAATGGAAGAATGTGTGGATGTGTTTTATGTGCTTTGAAACACATGAATTGGCTACTTCTTGCAGCTAGTCCTCTATGAATGCCTTCATCCATACTTGTGATTTCCATAAGCAGATAAAGCATGGATAAGGGGGAAAATGTCACTAAAACCTCTCCTAATCTGCTGTAAGGAAATCTTTCGTACTTTGAGAGTTTTAAGATTAATGACTCCAGGTAAATTTCTGGGTAAATGTTACTTTCCCTGTTCCTGTTAAGATTTGGCAGTAGCAGTGGTAATGCAGTGCTCCTTCAGCTACTTGGAGAAGTCCTGTCCTCCCCCACTCAAGATGCCTACCAATGTGAGGTCATGTGTTCCAGACAGGGACTTAAAACACCCAAGGAGAAAGAAAAGGACCTTCTTGCAGTCATGCCAGGCTTGTAATGGCTTTTCTTGTCTCTCTTTTTTAAAGGGTTTTCTGCACTGCCAGAAGAACTGTACAGTTCAAGACAGAAGAGGGAAGAACAACATAGACTATCTAAAGACAGTGAGCCAACTGAACACCCTCCTGTTGTCTCAGAGGAAGATGTGTCTGTCAGTTACTCTCCTTTTCAGGACAGTACTCCCAGGAGTGAGGCAGAAGTGTCCATGGCCGAGCTCCTGAGACAAGCACATAAGGAACAAGTAGAAGCCGAATTCTCAGGGAAACCCCAAGATCTGCCAGAAAAACTACCTGCTCCACAACAGGAATATTTGTAAGTGTCAGAACACCCAAATGAAACCTACATGGAATGGTTGTGTCTTCTCTGGGGAATTACTCACCACCCTGCAGGATTAGCCATCTGGTCAGGCCCTTCTTTCCTTGCTTCCTTTCCTTCTTTTCCTTGCTTCCTTCTTTTCCTTCCTTCCTTCCTTCCTGCCTGCCTGCCTGCCTGTCTGACTTCCTGCCTTCCTTCCCTCCCTTTCTTCCTTCCCTTCCTTCCTTCCCTTCCTTCCTTCCTTCCTGCCTTCTTTCCTGCCTGCCTGCCTTCCTTCCTTCCTGCCTTCCTTCCTGCCTGCCTTCCTGCCTGCCTTCCTGCCTGCCTTCCTTCCTTCCCTTCCTTCCTTCCCTTCCTTCCTTCCCTTCCTTCCCTTCCTTCCTTCCTTCCTGCCTGCCTTCCCTTCCTTCCTTCCTTCCTTCCTGCCTGCCTGCCTGCCTTCCTGCCTTCCTTCCTTCCGTTCCTTCCTTCCCTTCCTTCCCTTCCTTCCCTTCCTTCCCTTCCTTCCCTTCCTTCCCTTCCTTCCCTTCCTTCCTTCCCTTCCTTCCCTTCCTTCCCTTCCTTCCCTTCCCTCCTTCCCTTCCTTCCCTTCCTTCCCTTCCCTTCCCTTCCCTTCCCTTCCCTTCCCTTTCTTCCTCCCTCCCTTCCTCCCATATTTGTTTCCTTCCTGCTTTCATTGTGTACTTCCTTGAAGTAAACCAGGAAGCAAAAAACCAAGTGATCCAGGCAATAAGGTAGTAACAAACCTGAAAAACTGGAAAAAAAAAAGCAACAAAGCCAGAAATAAGCAAAGTAAAAAGTAAAATAGGAAACTAGCAAACCCAGGAACAAACCCAGAAACAGGAGTGCTAGAAAACAAACCCAGAAATTACCAAACCCAAAAACAAGCCTGGGTTGTTGTTTCTGGGTTTGCTTCCAGATTTGCTCATTTCTTGCTTTGTCTCCAGGTTTGCTTGTTTCCTGTTTTACTTTCCAGTTAAGGTCTTGTTTCCAGCTTTGTTTCCTAGTGCATTTCTTTCCTATTTTACTTTGTGTTTTGTTCATTTCCCAGCGTGTTTCCAAGTCTGCTTCTTGGTTTGTTTCCTGATTTGTTTGTTATTTTTTCCTTTCCCGGTTTCCTTTCTGGTTACTTTGTTTAGTTATTTCCTTGTTTCATGGTTTCCTTCCCAATTTCCTTCCTTGTTTTCTTTTTTTCCTCATTTACTTCTGTTACCTTGTTTCCTTCCTGATTCCCTGTAAACTCTTCTTTCTTTGCTTGCTCCCTGGCTTATGTTATTTTTCTCATTTCCTTGTTTACTTATTTCTCTGTTTCATTTCTTGTTTCACTGTGTCCTGGTTTACTTCTTTCTTCGTCTTTTGTTGCTTCTTGTTTCCTGGTGGTTTGTTTTGGTTTGCATTTTCTGTTTTCTCCCTTGGTGGTGTTGATGATTTGCTTGCTTATTCCCTCCCTCCCCAGAGGATGCAACCTTGCAACCTTGGCTCAGGGTTCCTGGCCAGACCCCTCTGAAGTTCTTGCCAAGGAGTATCAGTCCTCCACAGCCAGCATCTAAGCAGCACCCACCTAGTCCCTCACTCCTCCCCCTCCCTGTGCGACCAGATGAGAATCAGAAAAAAAATAAAACTCATAGGTGGAGATAAGAACTGTTTAATACCTCAAATAAATGATACTATATATAATAACAGTAACTAACGGTAATGAAACTGAAGAAAAGACAAGTGATGCACAATGCAATGGCTCACCACCTGCTGACTAACACCCCAGTAGTGATCCACACCTCCAGCCAGCACCCTCAGTTTCTATACTGGGCATGACATCACTACAGTAGGGAATATCCCTTTGGGTCACCTGTCTCGGCCAGGCTCCCTCCCAGGCTTCTGGTGCACCTGCTTGCTAGCAAAGCATCAGAAATAGGAAAATCCTGCACTTACTGTAAACTTTGCTTAGCAACATCAGTGTGTTATCAACATTGGTCTCATCCCAAATCCAGAACACGGCACTGTGCCAGCTACTAGGAAGAAAATTAACTCTATTGCAGCCAAAACCAGCACAGTTCCATCTTTGGAAACTGGGAAGCACTGCATGGTAGTAAACTCCTCTTGAACTTGTAATTCACAGTGTCACGACTCTGGGAACAGAACACTCTACAGCACCTGGAACTGGAAAAGCCACAAATGAAAAATCTACAAGCTTCAGTGCAACAAAGCAAGAACGAGAAAAAATGTCCCCACAGCCTCCATCATCTGCTCAGAGAAGTGACTCCCCCATCATCCAAGAGCCCGAGGAGCCACAACTCCACCAGGATGACCACTCTCTGAGGAGAACTGGCCTAGTGATAACAGAGTCAACGGATCAGCAGACAGAAAAGTTCAGAGGAGGCTATGAAGAGGAATCTTTGGAAAAGGTAAATAACTTTGCCTCAAAGTCATTGAGACAAAAGACCAAGTTTTATGTTTCACTCATTCCTTCTTCCTTCCTTTCCAAAACCTAGATCCTAAAGTCCAGGCTGTGATTCTAGTTCCACACCCTTATTAGTCCTTTGGTCTGTGACAGTTATGTCCACGTGTGTGAGGAAACAGTGTCAATAACAGGTGCAGAAACAAAACACATACAAGTGAAAACTCAAAAACAGATGCAATGAAAGACAAGGTAATGATGTTAAAAGCTTATGAAGATTCATAGAATTGTTTAGATTGGAAAAGACCTTTAAGGTTGAGTCCAACCATTAACCCAGGACAGAAAAGTCTGCCACTAAACCCTGCCTAGCCCAGAGCACCATGAAGAATGACATGAGAAATACTGTTCAAGTTAGTGACATGGCAAAGAGGCAGTAGGATGTCCAAATGCAGAACACTAAGGATGTACTTGGAGAAAACAAATTGAGAATGGTGTTTCCATCGCATGCCGACATTAAAGAGGAATGGAGACAGGAGATGGAAGAGAAGAACAAAACCTACATGAGCTAGGTCACTGGATGTATAAGACAAAGAAACCTCACTGCAGTGACTGGAGAGCAGATGATGTCAAGAGGCAATGAAGGAAACAAAGAAACTATATGGCTTTTAGTGGGAAATTCAAATTACTTGGCAGCTAAAGGTTTGAGAATAAACAGCGTTCTTTGCCTGTTTTAAGTGGAAGAAAAGGAGAAGGCATAATTGGGCAGGAAATTGGTTTTATCAGCAAAGTTAGAGCATAGAGAACACAGCTCTACTTGAGCAGAAATTGTTTCCATTTTGACATTCACCTAGAAACAAGCTCTTCTTTCTTTGCCATTTCTGTTGCCAAACTCCTCTAGAACGAGGAGTTTCAGACTTCTGCCTCTGGGATCTCACAAAAAGGCTGAAGGATATAAAATGTGTAGAGTAACTCAGGTGTTGAAAGACAAGCTATAATAGGACTGGATACAATGGCTACTGCAGGAAGGGCTGCCCTCAAAGAACATGTGCTGCTTTTTCCCCTCTAGTTCTTTTATTCAAGTAAAGAAATGACAATAACCAACACCACCAATAAGAACACTACCACCACCCTTTATTTATTTTCCCCGTTATGCTTTTATACTGCTGATATTTCCCAAATAGTTCTTCACAGCTTCACTTTGCCTTCTGACATCTTCATTTAACTTTTTCATTCTTTCCTGTGAAGGAGAGAGAAGAACTTCAACATTTGTTACTAATTTTTCTTGATCTTTCCAGTACCAAGGCTATTGATACATCGTCCTCTACTTAAACCTTTCTTGTCCTACTGTCTCTGTGCTGCACTGTGTACTTCCCAGTACGGAGGATTAAAAGGCTTTCACATAATGTTCTAATTAATACAGAAACTATATGCAACATCTATGAATTCCAGACTTGGGGTTAGTAGTACCTTCTAGTCCATTAGCAACGATGTCATGCCACAAACTCTAGGGTTGTCCCTGGCAACCTTAAGAGCACTAAGAGCATCCTATAGAATCAGTAGCACAGAGGTTCATTGTTTTTTTCAATATGCTAATGAACAGTTAATGTATAGACAACTGACTAGAGCCTCCCACCCCTCATCAGTATGTCAGGGATTAAATTCAGGTAAGAGGGCAAAATCTGAAAAGCAAAAATATTCAGAACTGAAGACAGGTTTAGGTAAAAATGAGACAGAACCTGTAAATACTGGTAGTATCACCTACAACAGAGCACTGCTTCCATACTTCCACTAGGTGTTAGCAGAGGAGTTAGGCATGCTGGAGACCAGCTCGGACAAGGACGAGATGGTCACTACCAGGGTGGTTCGTCGCCGCGTGATTATCCAGGTACTGAGTGTTGGTTGGCTGCACGAGCCTGTGGTGACCAGGCTCTGGTGACACCTTCAGGCATGCTGCTGAGACAGTCACTGGGCTGGTGGCATGCCTCAAGTTGGCATGCTCCCAGATAACCCATGGGCATTGGATAAGCTGTTCCAATACCTTTTCTTGAAGAGAGGGATATAGTAATTAACCCAACTCTGAATTCTGTTAGATGCTTCAGGAGGAGGAGCATGATGATGAAGGCTTCTCAGCCCCATACACAACAGTAACATACATTTGCCTGTCCAGTGTGGCATAACTTTTCTTTGCATGCCTTTCTAAGTATTTGCAGAACACTTTTTTCTAACATTTCTCATCTGGTTTTGGATTCTTTAACCGATTAACCCATTTTAAAATCGCTTAAAGTTACCTACATGAAGGTCTTGCTTCATAAAATGTTGTTCTTTGTTGTACAGGCTGATAGTATGCCTGAAATGCCACCAGAAATGGTCACAGAAGAGCAATACACAGATGAACATGGCCACACAGTGGTAAAGAAGGTATTGTCAGTTGTGCCCTTGCTACCTTCTTAACTGTCTTATAAAATGAAGGATAAATGCAGCCACATACTTGCCAAATTCTGTTTTGTAAAAGGAAATTATTTTTTAAGATGAGAGCATTGAAGGAACCAGAATTTCTGTTCACGAGAAATTCCAAAGTTTGAAGAATTATTTTGAGGCACAAGATCACTGTTACAGTTTATACTTAGCATGACATACTTTAATTTTCCCTCTTAAAGCCAATGAAAATCCTGCATAGATCCACATTTCTGAGAAAAAGCTTTTTTTTAAAAAAACAAACAAAAAATAAATCCACACCACCACAGTTCTGTCTAAGATCATGTTAGCTCATATTAATGAAACTAACGGAGGGCTGGGTTGGGTCTGCAAGAGTTATCTAAATCTACACATCAGACCTCCAAAATCTCCACTCAGCTGTGACTGACTAGATTCTTAAACTTCTCTATCTGTACATACAGTTTTTATGGCACAGAGGTTACAGAAAGTACTCATAAAATAAGCAAGTTCAGACCATGCTTGTAAGAGTGAATTCAACACATCATGGAGGTGGAAGAGGAACTCCTCTGCTCCTGGCTTACCTAACAACTCAGTGCTTGCTGTGCAGGTCTTCTAAATCTGTACTCAATTCTGCTGCTGGAAATCTCCTTCCTCTGTCTCCTAAGAAAACATCATAGACCCAGCTGGAATTGTCAGGGTGACAGCATACTTATTCCAAGCATTCTACTAGTTTTTCAGGATTCTTTATGCCTTCAAGGGTGAACTTCCACAACGCTGGAGGTGCCCACCGTCCTAGGGATTTCCCACACTATCCCACAGCCCTGCCACACCTAACTCTCCAGCCTTAGGGCAGATCTCCAGCTGATACTCTTCAAGCTTTGCTTAACCCTAGACATCAGCCCAAACCACGTTCAGGGACATGCTGGTTCCTAGCTATAGGACTATGCCAGTTTCAACATCCCGAGGATATTCAAAGCTTTCAAAATGAGAAAAGAAAAGGTACAAGGTGTAATTACTAAGTCTCTGATAAATAGCTCCCAAAGCACAGAGGTGATGACAATGCAGAGTACAAATACCAGATTAGTCCCAGGACTATCATTTTATTACACCCTAAGCCTACTATTATGTAGTGCAGCAAAGTAGAAACCTTGATCCCTCTCCACAGTTGAGGAGTAGCAGCACAGGGACTATATTCAGCAAGTGAGGCAACACATAACACAACTCTAAGACCCCATGAGCTCTAGTGATCCCAGAGGAAAGGAAATCCTGAAGCCCCAGCTTCCTGGCCCGCCCTCATTTATCTACTGAGCATGACACTGTATGACACGGAATATGCCACTTTCTGTTCCACTGCTCTGGCCATGCTCCCTCTTCTTGTGCACCTGCACTCTAGCAAGACATGGGAAGTTGAAAAGTCCTTGATTTCTTAGCAACAATTCAAAACATAAGTATATTACCCACATTGTTCTCATACCTGTGCCCATAGTGAATCCAAAGCACAGCACTATTCTAGCTACTAAGAAGAAAAATCAGGTCTATTCCAGCTGAAACCAGGCCACATGGCTCAGAAAGCTGTTTGAATGCATATTAAAATAAACAATCTCAGCCAAATGCACCAGGGCACATTGTGCAAGAGGGGGCATGCTTCTGTTCTTCTGGGTAGGGCACTATCCCCACCTCTGTGATGCTTAAATAGAGGTGACCCACTCCAATTAAGCAAGTAAGCTTTTGGACAAAGCAGGAAGCAACTTCCTCATGTTACTTTGCCAAAAGGGGCTGGGCAGGCATACAAAACCCTAGAGCCCCAGGTCACTCACACAAGGATCCACACCTATCCTGAGAAATTTCTCTCTTTTTGAACCCCGTAGTTCTCCTCGGCTCCTTGGTCTTCAGCTTGTCAATGCCTAGAAAGCTTAAGCACAAGGCCAGTCTTTTAAGCAGGTTAATTCTAGCTCACTAGTTCAGCAGTGGTTAGTACCATTGGTGTCATAATGTGATGCCCACATCCCTCTGTGATTGCAGCTCTAGGGATTTGATAGCCAAGCTGCTAAGAGCAGAACAGATTTAGGACATTGAACACAATTACTTCTGTTCTAATTCAAACCTCCCATTTCAGAAGCCTTTTGAAAATGCCAGTCAAACTGTTTTCAAGCGGTTGCATGGTTGTAAAGTGTGTTTTCTCTCTAAAATACCATACCTCTTCTCCTAATATCCCAACATGTACGTCATGCCCACTCATGAAGTTAGTTTAAGGAAGCTTTACTGTGTGGTAACCTACGTAGGGTGAATCCATCAACTTGCAGCTTTACTCCAGGAACTTGTGAGTATGTGTGTTAAAGACTAAAACACTGAACTATGTACATAGGTTTTTCTACGTAGGAAAACACATCCTTTGAGTGGAAAACACTTCAAAAGAGAATAAGAAGGAACATGCTGTAGTTAATTCTTTTGGGACGAAGCTCTGTTTCATTCCCTCAGGTCACTAGAAAGATCATCAGGCGATACGTGTCTCCAGACGGCACAGAAAAAGAGGAAGTCCTAATGCAGGGGACACCACAAAAACCTGTCCCTGTTGAAGAAGGAGATGGCTATTCGAAAGTCATAAAACGAGTTGTGCTGAAGAGCAACAGTGAACAGACAGAGGTCAGATCACCTGCTTCCCTTGCCATAGGGCAAAGCAGCAATACACTGACAGCGTACTTAGGAACTGCATCTGAACTCAAGCCAACAACAGTCACTCTTGAAGGACACTTTCCTTGAAAAGTTTCCTTGCAGATGGAAAGGTCTTAGAAGACAGACAGGGGAAAGGTGGGGCAGAGGGGTGGGGGGAAGAGGGCAGTTTTCTCTGAGAATAAGAGTACCTTAGTTTTACAAGTGTGACTGATCTCTCAGAAGAATACCTTAAAATATCCTACAGGGTCTCGTTCCACAGCTGTGAAGCAGGTAATGAAAGGTACACTCACCATTTTGATACGGACGCAGAGGAGGGGAGACGCTTCATATGCTCCTGTCCTCTCTGGCAGGGATTAAGAAGGAGCGGTGGAGCAGCTGGTATCCGTTAGGTAATTCATATCCAGCGTTCTTATGCTTTCTGCCCATACAGGTGACCCTGGCCGAACCTGCTGTTTTGCCTAGTGCCTCCAAGTTCCAGTCTGAGCCAGTGGAAGGCCGGAAAGTCAGCAAAGTCATAAAGACCACTGTGGTGCAAGGAGAGAGAATGGAGAAACACCTGGGGGATGCTAGCCTAGCAATGGATCTCCCATCAGCCAAAGAGGACTTTGAGGAGGTAAAAACACCTTTTAAATATAAGTATTAAGTGTCGTGACATACCTGGGGACAAATTCTACTCTGCTGAAAGTTTTGTTGGTGGAACATCATACTCAGCTACTGAATATAAACCTCTGTTGTTATGCTCAGCCATGTTATAAGATTAGCATGTTCTTTTTACTTACATCCTTTAGAATATAAAGGGGGAGAACTGACATTACAGAATTAGCTATGAAACATTTTAAGATTCTAAAAAAAAAAAAATCCATGAAGGCTTTAAGTAAAGTTGTTAGAAATCATGGGTGTGGTTACTGTTAAAGTTCATTCATCTATTACCATGTATGGAGCTCATTTTAGAAGCTGACACAGTTGAGTCTGGGTATGTTGATAGAGCTGTCTTTGAAAGGACAAATGGCAGTGGGAACAGCTATAAAAAGTAAAAGACTGTTTTTTGTGATGGGAAAAAGGCCACTGCAGCAGCTGTCATACACAGGTTCGAAGGATGTGGGACTGCCAGGCCTTGACTGCCAGGCCTTGAGCTGGGCTGCTTCAGTATTAAAAAAGGTACCAAGACACAGTAAAATGAAATGATTCTATACAAGAAACTGTAACTGATCTGTACCTTTGAGGAATATGTAAAAGGATGCAAGTGGTAGGCAGATGCTTCTCTTATTTATCTATTAATAATTTTCGAGGCATTCAGCTTCATTAATGGAAAGCATTAAGGTATGAAGAACAATTATGTTCTGTCCTAGGTTTGGGGGGTTTATTTTAATGGCAAGTTTGTTTTCATTTGAGGCTTTGAGCTACACAGGTAACCAAATGAAAGTCCAACTCCCTGCTTTAGTAGAGAAAGAAATCATCAAAGAGGACGGATCAATTATAAAAAGGTTTGGCTTGGCATGTCAGTCGTCTGTTACTAGAAAAGGATTAACAAACTCCTAATAAAAAAGTGGATTTAAGTGAATGGCCAAATTGAAGCCACTGTTGGCAGCTAAAGTGTTATTTGCACGAGTACTAAGGATTGCTACTAACTTTCTGTTACAGGCAGGGATACCTGCACTGCAAAGTCCACATCTGCTTGAAAGACCTGGTGGGTGGTGGTGGGGTTGGAGCTGTAGTGGGCTCAACCCTGGCAAGCAGCCAGGCACCACACAGTCACTCCCTAACCCTCCTGCCCCACCTTGGAACCAGGGAGAGAACAGGAACAGCACAAGTGAGAAAACCCATGGGTTGAATGATGACAGTTTAGTAACCGAAGGAAGGAGGAAAGAGCAACGGAACAAGTGATGCAAAGGCAATCGCGCACCACCTCCCACAGGCAGACTGACGCTCAGACAGTAACTGAGCAATGGTCACCTTGGGAGACACACCACACCACCCTCTCTCCAGTTCTTCCTCTACACCATTTTTATTGCCAAGCATGACTGTACGGTAGGGAACGTCCCTTTGGCAGAGAGGAGACTATTTGGGAGGATAAAGAAGTTCCTTTGTACCACACACAACCTGGCCATGAGCGCTGCAGGCTGCAGGTCTTCCACATACCTCGTCTCGCAGTGAAGCAAGAGAGGAATTAACAGAATGGTTAGGACAGCAGATTACCACAAATGTTGCATGTTGAAGTTAAACACAGCAAATAGGAAGGTCTTGTGTGAATTTCAACATAAGTTGCATGTCTGTGAATTACAGCATGTTTTTGCTAGGCATCTAAGCTGTTATAGTTAACCAGCATACAGGGATTAATCGCTATTAATTTACATTATTACAGCAAATTAAAGCACTGGGGTGTGTTGTACTCTGAATGAGTAACTACTGTCTGACCTCAGTAGGTGGCTTAAACTGCCAGCCATGGTTCCCTTCACATTGTTTTAAATGAAAAAGCCTTAAAAGGTGAAAAGGAGCGTTATTTAAAGTCTTTAGGAATGGTGAGATTTTTAAGACAGTATTCTCATTTGTTTTGTTTTAGGACAACGCTGAGTAAAGCCCACACACAGAAGAGGACTGTGATGAAGGATCGGTATGGAAAACATGTTCACATAGAGGAGCTGGAAGACACACCAGAAGCACTACCACAAGATGACCTCCAACATGACCTCCAGCAGCTTCTCAGACACTTCTGCAAAGAGGACTACAAACAGGAGGCCAAGTGAGAAGCTGCCACCTCTCCACCTCTCCACATAACCATCCATCCCACATGCAGCGTTCATCTCCTCTAGGTGTAGACATCGGTACCTGCATAATCACTGGAAGACACTGCCATTTCTACCTGTGCTGATGCAGTGACTCCATTTCTTTCCTCCTCCCCGTATTTGATTTTGGGTTCTTGTTATTTTTTACCCCGTAAGCTAATTTGTGACCAAAGATAGCATCCTTCATTCAGGATGATTTATCCACCGACTCGTCGTCTTTGTGCTGTACCGGGAGTTTGTCAGCATCACCAGTTCTTGCCGTCCCTTTGCTTCTGCACTAGCTTCACAAAATAGCATTTGTCAAGCCAACTTCATCTACAGGCCTCTTCACGTGACTGTGTACACGCGTCACAGAAAAGGGAGTTAACGTGTAAACTGTACATAGCGAGAGTACTTGGACTTAGGGGACTGCAGCAAACACGCTGCCTGTGACTACAGCTGGCATCAAGGATTACAAGGTCTGTTGACACTGCTGAACAGCAGTTAATGAGAGAACGTGGTGACACAACTGACTGCCAACACAGACTGGCCCAGGAGGAAGCACTGCGGATCTGCTGCACCCGTCACACCTCCAGTTTAGGGATCAGTTATAGTTAACGGCTCTAAGAGTCAGGCTAAAACCTGGAAATTCAGCTGTGCTTATGAAAGTAACAGCCAGCAGTGGCCATAAATACTTTTGAGACCTTTGGACAGCCACTTAAAAGATTTCCAGAAAAAGGAGAAAAATGAATACCCAATTAGGTAACCAACTTGCTAGCAGCTATATCTACAGCACATTTGCATACGGTATTAAAACCTTTTAGATCTGGACAAGTGACAGGGCATATTAAACAATTATAACTACAGTAGTTTCCTGTTTTCATCACCGCTTAGCAAACCACACTGTCTTACTGGTGGTCCTTCCTGCTGGCCACTGCACTGTAGAGAACTATGGGAGAAAGACTTACCCACTATACAAGGAGAATAATTAATTCACCGTGTTTTATCAAGATTGCCTCTTATCCGATACATGCACGTGGCATTTGAAGGTCAAACCCAAACCCTCCTATAACCATGTCAGCTTGTTAGCCCTCTTAGCACTGAGCGAGCAGTTTTTATCTTCCAATCACGTGTTTTTAAAGAGAAAGTGCTCACAATCCTTGAAAGCCAGTTTCTGTTCATATTTTGTTATCTATATATAATTATATATTTCTAAACCAACCCTCTGAAAACCACGCTAGCATGTCTGCACTTTCATTTTCAAACACAGGAACAGACATCTGACATCTGGGGTTCCATACCGTAACATATACTGGAAGTAGCTCTGTAGCATTTCAGCATATACAACACACACACACTAAATTTTTTAAAATTATTATTTTAGTAGCATACACAAAACCAGAGTAAAACAAATCCTCTCCTCTAGGATAATACTTTCCCCAAGCTTATCTGGCCTTCTACATTTAGGGGGTTATTTGTTTGGGTTTTTTTAGTGACTCACTCAGTGCTCAGAACAAGGGCACTTCCTCGTAAAATTAACAATGCCAAAAGCACGAAAACATCTTCGGAGTTCTGGCTTCCTGCAGGCAAAGCAACCTGAGGTGTCATGCTAACACTCTGAGCATGCAGGGGAGAAAAAAAAAGAGAAAAAGGTGTTTTGGCAGCCAAACCACCCAAGACCCACGCTGAAACATTTCACAACACATCATGGCTTTCTTACGTCAGAGACAGCACAGGATGATCTTTGAGGATGGGGCTCTAAAGAAATGCATTTCTGTTGTGTTATTTGCGGTGCAGATGATGTTCTGTGTAACAGCATAATGGTTATTCACCTCTTACTTTGATTTTTTGCTGTGTTATCAAAGAACTTGAATACTGTGAGAAGAAGTGAATTTTAAGTTGACGAATCAGCATCTTGTTCCCATGGTGATAACACTAATTGAATATATCTATGAGGGCATGTATTAGTTAAAAATTAAAAAATACAACACTAACAATACATAGCTGCAATGTGTACAATGGCTGATTTAACTAAATAAAAATGTACAAGTGTTAAATGTAGCAATAATGGCTCACTCTCTTTTACTGCCAGTACCATGGGAGGCAAGAACAGCACCCCTTTGTGCACCTTCACTGAACCATCATGACTGTAATTCCTCAGTACCCAGCTCCTTGAGACTTTTTTTGTTTCTGCTATTCAGCACTGATTGGTAAGGGTCAGTGTAATAACCATCAGATCAAAAAAATTAATTCATTGTTAATAGTTTTTGAAAGGGCATCTAGCCATGTTTTCTACTTATTTTAATGAAATTGACGCATTATCCATCAAATATGATCCAGATTGCTTGTTAAAGTCAATTACATTTTCAGTGCCTACTACTGAGAGTTTCTCAACCACAGAAAAGGCAAGTAAGAAAAACCTAGGGTGTCATTCTGTCACATCCTACATCCTTGGAAGACAGAAAAGACTGAGAAGAGTCTGGTTTTTTACCAATATCAGGTTTTTTCCATATCAGCATGTACCAATTCTGTTACTGCAGGGAAACACCTTGCCATCAGAGTGCTTTCAATAGAAGGGTCAATATGAGTGGCAGGCACTTTATTTAAATATAAACAAGCTTATAATGTTCAAACGTGGATACTTTTTTGCTTTTATAGCAGTTAGTATCTAAACCAGCTTGAACACAACAGAGAAATTCTGCTCCTCATCGTGCCACCAAACCTGAAGGACAGCTTGGATTGCCTCACCCTCGCCAATAGTAGAACAGCTGTAGCTGGTCAAGTTAATATGACACATGAGCAAAGATTCACAGGGCAAGATCACAAAGCAAGATCACCCCTCTGCCTCCCACCACCCAGCCAGCAAATCCCAATTCCTCATGCTGAGCAAAATCACATTCCAAAAAAGAAAAACTAAAGGACTTTAGATGCTCATAGTTGACAGAACAGCTCCCAGAAGACATTCTTACCCTCCAATAGCAGCACCACTCAGCACAAGGCCTTCCCAGACTGCAACTGAGCCCACACACAGCCCCTGAGCTACAACAACGCCCACAAAATAAATTCCCCACCCCTCTACAAGGGGAACTTCAAATAAAATAGGGGAAAGGCTTTAATTAACCCCCCAAACCTAAAATTGCATATAATTAAACCTGACTTGCCCTCATAACTCTGCTCAGTGATGCCCCTGGGGATGAAGACGCAAATCCTGCCCACAGAAGACCCCCAGAACCAACACCCCACCCAGCCCAGCCGGGTACCTGCGGCTGGACCCACACCTCTCTCCAACGCAGCCACAGCCGCTGAACCACAACAAAAACTTAGTAAAGGCTCAAGGGGCCTCACAGAGGGACCACCAGCCCACAACCAACAAACTGCTACGCAGCCCCTGCGCGCAACAGCCGCTGCGTACTGCCGCATGGACCCCCATTGGCCCAGCCCGTGTGGCGATGGCTGCACTGACTGCTTCGTGGGAGCCAAGTGGCCAGCGGATCAGGGAGGTGATTCGCCCCTTTTACTCTGCTCTTGTGAGACCCCACCTCGAATACTGCATCCAGTTCTGGTGTCCCCACCATAAAAGGGACATAGGTCATAGAATCATAGAATTTCTCTGGAACAAGCCCAGAGGAGGCCACAAAGATGATCCAGGGGCTGGAGTATCTCTGCTATGAGGATAGCCTCAGGGCACTGGGATTTCCAGCCTGGAAAAGAGAAGACTCTGGGGAGGACCTTGTAACTGTCTTCCCATACCTGAAAGGAAGTGACAGAAAGGCTGGAGAGGGACTTTTCCCAAGAGTGTGCAGCAACAGGACAAGGAGAAATGGTTTTAAACTGAAGGAGAGTAGGTTTAGACTAGACCTTAGGAAGAAGTTCTTCAGTACAAGGGTGGTGAGACTTTGGACTAGGTTGCCAGAGAGGTTGTGGATGGTCCCTCCCTGGAGCTGTCTGAGGCCAGGCTGGATGAGGCCTTGAGCAATCTGGTCTAGTTGAGAGACGCCGCTGCCCGTGGCTGGCAGGTTGGATTAGATGATCTCTATGGTCCCTTCCAACCTCAGCCATTCCACAATTCTATGAAAGTGTCACATTTGTATCTTTTTCCTCCAGCTTGCTGCTGTGTGTTGCTCCTTGGGTGTGTTGAAAATGGGTTCGCAGAAGTAAGCCCCGAGCCGGGGCCGGGCCCGCGTCA
>NW_008618336.1:0-4728 GCF_000691845.1 Merops nubicus
CTTTGCAGTGGTGCCCAGTGATAGGGCCAAAGGAAATGGAGGTAAACTGCAACACAGGAGATGATCTCTAAACACTGGGAACTGCTTTTCCACTGTGAAGCTGACTGAGAGGTTGTAGAGTCTCTTGGAGCTCTTCAAAAGCCAACTGGACATGGTCATAGGCAGCCTGCTCTAGGTGGCCCTGATTAAGCCAGGGGGGTTGAACTAGATGATCTTCCAAGGTCCCTTCCAACCTCAACCCTTCTGTGAGACTGTCATTCTGGAAGCATGCTGGGAGACAACACAGAAGTACTGGAGGGAACTAAAGCAGTTGTAACCTTGCCTGTGCTGTCCAGAGGGGGTGGTCCTTGAAGTCAGCTCTTCCCAGAATCACACATTGATTTAACTTTTTGAGAGAAGTATGTGATTGGCTCCAAAAGAGAAACCCCAGAGCAGACAGGAGATGGACACCTGGAAGCCAAGGTGGGATCAAGGTGGTGTAAGATTCTTCCAGTATCTTAGGGGGCCTACAAGAAAGCTGGGGAGGGACTTTTTAGGCTATCGGGTAACAACAGAACTAGAGGGAATGGGGCAAAGCTGGCAGTGGGCAGATTCAGGCTGGATGTGAGGAAGAAGTTCTTCCCCAGGAGAGTGGGGAGACCCTGGGATGGGTTGCCCAGGGAGGAGGTTGAGGCCCCATCCCTGGGGGTCTTTAAGGCCAGGCTGGAGGAGGCTCTGGGCAGCCTGATCTAGTGGGAGGTGTCCCTGCTCATGGCAGAGGGGTTGGAACTGGGGGATCCTTGGGGTCCCTTCCAGCCCTGACAGATTCTGATCTGTTTTAGCAGAGGACTTTAGAGCCCTAATGGCTCAATGGTTGGACTTGATGATCTTGGAGATCCCTTCCAACCTAAAGGATTCTATGATTCTGTGCACCTTGAGCTGGGTCTAATAGAAGGGAAGGGCTTCCCAGGAGAGGGGCAGTTGCATCAGCAGAGGCAGAGGCTGCTTCACAGCCTGGGCAGTGTGGGAAGTTCCACAGCAGTGTGGGAAGGCAGCTGCACTACTCCCATGGGAGGTGCTACCTTCTTTGGGGCTACCTTGTGTCCCACCTTGGGATCAGCTTTCTCCAAACTTGTCTCCTGCCTGACATCCAAAGCTAGACCTTCCAAATTACCTCAGCACAGCTTTCCACTTGAAACACTCCAAGTGAACCAGCCTCAACTGCATCCAGTCAGAAAGGGAACAGGTTTTACTGGTTTTAGAGCACAAATATTTCCTGGCTCCATGGGAAGACCTAGATTTGTTATTGCAGAGCTAGGGGCAATCTGACAAAGCCAAGCTTAGACCAAGCAGAGGAGAACAGAGAGCAACACACTGTGCAAGGGTGGAAAAGAGGAGCATGGGATTTTGGATGTGTGGTTTTGGGTGTGCGTGTAGATTGTTTGTGTGGGCAATTTGCTGTCCTTAGAGTGAAAAATCCCAATCTTCCAAAACTGCCTCTGTGGAGGGAAAAAAAAAATAAAAGGAATGCAATTTTTACTACTCAGATTTATAATCTGCTCTTGAAAGTGTGCCCACAGGAAGAAAAATTAGCATTTTCTTCTCAGGACAGTGCTAGCTCAGGAGTTTAAAATACATCTTGAGCTAACAGGCTTGTGAGTCATCTTGCATCACTGAATAAAGATACCCATGATGTGAGCACTGCTCATTTAGGAATGAACCAGAGGGGGTTTGTGCCTTGCCCAATAACTGAGAATCTTCTGCTGCTCCCACCAGTGGTTCATTAGGGCAAATGTGTCCCTGGGACAGTTCCACAGGACATGACAGAGAGGTGACTTCAGCCCTATGAACAGGCTGGTAAGATCTGAGCAGCTGCAATATGTGTCTGTGGATTTTTGTGGTGCTTGCATTGCTGGATCCTTCACTGGATGAAAAATGGGTTGGTTTCCTGGGCCCAAAGAGTTGTGATGGATGGAGTTAAAGCCAGTTGGTGGCTGGTCACAAGTGGTGTTCTCCAGGGCTCAGTACTGGGGCACATTGTTTCCAATATCAGTGATAGAGATGAAAAGGACCTCAAGGTGTTCTTCAATAGCTGATTGAACATGAGCCAGCAGTGTGTCCAGGTGGCCAACAAGGCCACCAGCATCCTGGCCTGGATCAGAAACAGTGTGGCCAGCAGGAGTGGGGAAGTGGTTGTCCCCTTGTACCTAGCACTGGAGAGGATGCTCTTGAATCCTGCATTTAGTTTTAGGTCCTTCACTACAACAAGAGCATTGAGGTGCTGGAGTGTGTCCAAAAAAAGGGCAACAAAGCTGGTGAAGGGTCTAGAGTACAAGTGAGGAGTGGCTGAGGGAACTGGGGTTGTTTATCCTGGAGAAAAGGAGGCTCAGGGGACACCTTATCATGCTCTACAACTACCTGGCAGGAGGTTGTAGAGACATGGGTGCCAGGGTGTTCTCTCCAGTGATAGGACAAGAGGAAATGGCCCCAAGTTGGCAGGGGGGGTGGGGTTTGGACTGAATATTAGGAATAATTTCTTCACAGAAGGGGTTGTGAAGCACTGGACCAGGCTGCCCAAGGAAGTGGTGGAGTCACCATCCCTGGAGGTGTTTAAAAGATGTGTAGCTGTGGTGCTGAGGGACATGGTTTACTGGTGACCTGGCATTGTTGGGTTAATGGTTGGATTTGATGCTCTTAAAGGTCTCTTCCAACCAAAATAACTCCACGATTCTATGATTCGTGGATATTATGACACAGAGCAGCTAGTTAAGCACCAACTCACAGTCTTATATCCTCAAAGGGAAAAATTATCTCCATTTTCCATGTGTGAAATTGTTCTGTTGAACACCAGATTTATCAATACACCACAACAGGGTTTAAAATCTGTTTGGTTTGTAATTACAGCAGCTGCACTGGGAGAAGAAAGCAGGGGTTAAACAAGGCCACATGTTTAATCAGAGGTCTCACAGGGCTATGAATACAAGGAAAGCTGATCTTTTTTCATGATATCAATACAATGCAGTCATCCTGTGTGGGTTTTGTATACCATCCTGTGCACAGCCAGAGAAGTGACTTCTATTTCAGTGAGAATTAAAGCAAAAGCACAAGAAGAACAAAGGGGTGAGGGAGTCGATCTGGAGGAGATGATGATAAAGCCCACTGAATCTTGGAAAAACCTCCTGCTCTTTCCTCCACAGAGGCATTATTTTCCCATCATAACCACTTCCTTAATAAACAATTAAGCTTTGTGTTTGGAATCTAAACATGTTTTTTGGGGGGGGGTGAGGGAGAGAGAGAGAGACTGGGTGGCTCAGAGTTTGGCAGTAATACAGTCAAGAGTCTACGGTGGTTTGAATTTGATCCAGGATGTCTTGCCCTCTATTTATCCTGGTGCAGGGCAATCACTGTCTCCCCTCCATACTGTTTTGGTAGGACTACACTGTAGTAACATCAAGAAAGACAAAGTGGCATGCATTTCTATCCTTAGAAATATTTGATTGGATTATTTTGAGCAGCTTGCATTGCATAGCCACCAAATGGTCTTCTCCTGTCAGCTGAGGGACACATAGCATGCTCTGGATTTCAAGCTGAGCCCTGAGATGGTGGTGGTCCAATGTGACCTCTTTCTCTTGGTTCTGGTGGCCTTCAGCCTTGACCTGCACCTAGCACTGACCTCCCTCATGCTGACCAGTCTCAGTGTGAATAGCTTGAAGGATGAGATGTGAATCAAGAATTGCTCAAAAACTCTGCGAAACAAATCTATGAAATCAGAAGTGCCCTGCAGAAATTCACCTTTCAAATCAAAAGTAAAATAAAAAAATTAGAAATAAAGAGGAGGATAATGTAGCAAATGGCTTGCTCTAAAAATTCCCTTGCCTCCAGGGTAACAGCTACACTGCTTCTGTCCACACTGGTCCACGTGGGGCATGGTCAGGTCCATGGCATGAGATACTCTCTTGGTTTTTCAGTGTCATCTCTCTGGCAGCTTCCCATTGTATGCAATTATTGTTAACATATATCTATATTTTTTTTTCCAAATGCTTGGAAAATGCTGAGATAGTTTGCTAACAAGCAGTTTTCATGAAAGAAACAGCTGGGTTGTTCTCCTTCTAGGTCTTTACAAAGAGTTTCTGCCTGTCTGTCAAGCAGGGGTGTAGCGTGATGAGCTGTTTCTGTTGAGAAACCAGAGTTTACAGAATAAACAGAGTTGAGGTAAACCCTGATTATGGGGAAAGTCTGCACGTTAGGCTCCCTTGCAGCCTGAACTCACACGACTGGCCTGTATTTTTGGAAACCCTTCCAAGGTTTTTCCTCTGTGGATTGGTGCAAATGGCTTTTTGGAGCCAGGCGTGCCTAAATTCTCACCGACTTTCCCTTAATCTCTTCGACTAGAGCAGGGCCTCAGACAGGCGTGAGGAGATCAAGGGTGTCCCTGGGGAGGGCTCAGCCCACAGGGTACCATCCAGCAGGACATGATTGTCTGCTTTCCTAAATGGGAGAAGAAACAAAGTGATATATGTCAATAAGCTAAAGGGAATTATCTCACGTACAAGGAACAGCAAGCTCTCTATTTTCCCTTCTTTGCTCTGGGATTTTTGCCATTTGTACTAAATCTGGCATGCCAGAGATGGAGCAGAGCCCCCCCCCCTTCCCTGAGGGCCACATGCAGACCTAGCAGATCCTTGGGGTGAGAGGGATTTGATGAAAAATCAGCTGCAAGGGGAAGCAGCAGAGCTGAAGCAGCTCTTT